>NW_017306856.1:99351-132783 GCF_000935625.1 Nanorana parkeri | reverse complement strand
CTTTGCATGTCTCCACTAGTGATGAGTCTGGGCTTGGTGTGAACCTAGTTCACCTAAAGCTGGCCATACACCTATACATTTTCAGCAGATTTTCTATGGATTCTCCCGCTGGGCCAAGCTTCAGTATCTTGCTAGTCGGCCCAGCTGGCTGTCAAAATACCTGAACAATCTGATTGGATGCAGGCATTGTTCAGGTGTTTTGAGAGCCAGCTGGACCGACTAGTAAGATACTGAAGCTTGGCCCAGCGGGAGATTCCTCCATCCACACAGTTTAGCGTAGATGGAGGAATATGTTGCACTTTTCCCATCTGACCGTAGAAACTCTGCAGATAATCTATAGGTGTATGGGCAGCTTTAGTTTCCCCAAGTCTGTTCAAACCAATGACCGACACATCTTCCTTCTGGCCCAATCAGTTGCAGCAGGCGCATTCCTCAACCTGCAGCTACACATCACAAAGGGCCTGCATTAGCATTGCATTTGCATTGCTAATGCTGCATCTGATTGGCCAAGCTCATCACTAGTCTCTACCATATCATAGTCCCTAACAACAAGCCACCATATTTAGTAGGATCTAACCTATAAGTTGCTTTTGATAAATATAGTGCAGCAGTTCTTCATACTTTAGTTTAAAGTGGTGCAGCACAGAGTAAATCCTGTGTTTAAAAAATCATGACATATTCTAGGGGTTGAAAACTGAAGTTAAAGAAGAACTCCAGGTTTTTGTTGTAAGTGCTCATTTTGGTCTAGGTGTGAAAATATACGCTCGATCCTCAGTGCTGCCTGACTGTCAGACCAGTCAGGCAGAACTGACTGCAGCCTCTTCTCCCCAGGCTCCGGTGGGACTGGTCTAGCAGCCAATTGGGGCTGAGGATCAGGCGAGTATATTTTTTTAATTTTAGTCCCTAGACGAAAGAAGAAGGGGGCAGCTCCTCTTCCATGGATAACGTTTTAAATTTCCACGAGTACTTTTTAAACAGAATACATGGTTTGGATGTGGGGGTACCCTGATCTAGCGGCAGTTATTGATCTGTCAACTTTAATGGTTGCTTGCTCCTTTAATGCAAACACTCTGAGATTGCAAGTTACAAATAGTACAGACATACTTGCAAAACTATGTGTTCTGTGGCTTTTCCAGGCCACTGTGAAGGCTCAGCGACTGACCTTGGATTCTTTATGACCTCTAGGTTTCTGGTGGCAGTGCTGGGTTATGGTCACACCCTTGTCCCCATTTGTGGCATAAGTTTTCTCTGGGACGGACAGGTATTGTCTGGTGTGTGTTGGAGACAGAGATTGCATGTGGACTGTTCCAGCTAACCCAAAAATGTTTTGATGAATGCCGGACCAGTGTTCTTCAATCTTTTTCCAGTCACTACACCCTTTAAAAGTATGTAAAATCTCAAAGCACCACAGTTTAAATTGTAAAATACACGTTGCCTCTCCAGAATCCATACCAGACCCTTATACTGGATAGAGGTCTGATATGGATTTTAAAAGGGAAACTCCATGCAAAAGCACAAAATATAGCGGGGTTCCTGATTCTACATTAGAAGCTCCTGCACAGGAGGGCAGCCATATTTGTTAGACTGTTTTTTACAGTTCTGTTGTATCTGATAATCCTTGGTTGGGAAAGGGTGAAGGGAAAAAAAAGATGACTTTGCAGCTAATGGTATCAGTGCATCATCTGTCACCAAGCCTGTGAATATGAAATGCTTTGTAAGGTCAGAGCCTAACTCAGTACTGTCCTGTCAGCACAGAGGAGAATGCTGAGGTCAGGCTTTCAAGGTAATACAGACATCAGCCAAAAGATTTCTGCCAAGCACTGGGATGGCCTTTTTTTTCCAGATAGAGCACTACTGAAAATATACCAAAGACTGATAATACGCAAATGTGTATTAAATGAAGGAATATTAGCAGCAGTTGGTGTAGTACAGAGTAGACAGGGTGAAATAATACCTTAAGACCATGTGGCTGTTATGGGAACCAAAGGTAAAGGACCCTGGCTGCCTCACTCCATTTCTTTCTATATGTGACCTAAAAAGACAATTTCACTTTTAGTTAAATTGTCCTTTAAATGTTCCCGTACATCCCCCTAAATGGTAACCACCCACTATAATACTTACCTTAAGCTCTGCTCCTGAGTTTCTTACTGTGCAGCCCTGCACAGGAATCACAGCAACATTAATCTCCTGCTGACCAGTCTATGAGATGAGAGTTATGCGAGCTGATGGTAGAAAAGTGAAAAAGAGCTGATGGTGAAGGGTGGGGAGATGAGAGCTGATGATGGAGGTTGGGGACATAGGAACTCATGATAGAGGGTGGGGAAATGGAAACTAATGGTGGAGGTTGGGGAGATGGGAAGTGATAGTGGAAAGTTGGTTGGGATATGGGAACTGACAGTGGAGGGTAGGTGGATTAGAACTGATGGCAAAGTGATGGAAACTGATGGTGGAGGGTGGGGAGATTGGAACTTAAAGCAGAGGTTGGCGAGACAGGAATTCATGGTGGAGGGTTAGGAAATGGGAACCGATAGTGTAAGGTAGAGGGTTGTGAACTGACGGTGAATGGTTGGGAGATGGGAAATGATGGAGGTTGGTGGGATGGAAATTAATGTCAGAGGCTGGGGAGATGGGAAGTGATGGCAGAAGTTTTGAAGATGGGAACTTATGGTGGATGGTGGGGAGATTGGAACTTAAAGCAGAGGTTGGCAAGATGGGAATTCATGGTGGAGGGTTGGGAGATGGGAAATTATGGAGATGGAAAATAATGGCAGAGGCTGGGGAGATGGGAAGTGATGGCAGACGTTTTTGTAGATGGGAACTTATGGTGGAGGGTAGGTGGATGGGAACTGATGGTGAAGGGTGGGGAGATGGGAACTGATGGTGGAGGTTGGGGAGATAGAAGCTGATAGTGAAGATAGGGAAGATGGGAACTGATGGTGAAGGGTAGGGGGATGGGAACTGATAATGGAAGGATGGGATGTGATGGCGAAAGAATGGGATTGGGAGATGACGCTGGTGGTCAGAAAACCCCTGATGCATATGGAGGTGTTTTTCCCTTAAATGAGTACATCTGTTTAATCAAAACCACAATTATGTTCGCTGTTAGCTAATATCCAGCTTAAAGATATGTACATCCATATGTTGATATGAGCTCATATGCAGATACCCTTTGGGAAACTGGAGTCAACTCAAGCAACAAGTAGCCCTTCCATGGGCTCATTCTTTCAGAAGGAAACCTCTACAAGTCTTTTGCTAGAGAATAATGAGTTGCCATGGTGTTCAGTTAGAGCACAGAGAACAACATGGTCTTGTCCTGAGAAGTGCTCTTATCTAGGACTGTAGAATGTTATCAGAGATTCTGTACATTTTTCTTAGATATTTGTGAAGCGTTATGACAGCACAATATATTGAGTGGAACTACACAAACACTGGCAACCACTGTGTCTGAGGTCTCTTTTAAGATATAATCAAGAGTGGAGATGAAGTGGCAAATTATAATGACTGCACCATGAAAGCTGTTCTCCCGCACTTTGAAATCTGATAGAAATGCAATGACCTTTCTTGACTGCTCCTTTCTGTTAATGTAGAGGGGAATCCGGAATATTAGGTAATGTACTATACATGTCTAGAGGACATGTAATGTTGTGATATGGCATGACAGAATTTAAGCATGTGTGATTTCAGCAAGCCGTTCAAGTTTATTTAGTCCAAGCCATTAAGCAGAGTTCATCAGTGATTATAATAATGATAATCATGGAGGGTGATGGTGGTGCCAAGGCTGATGTGACTTGACAGTGTTAGACTAAAGTATATTAAAGCTAAAAACCAGACAAACAACTATACAAACTGATGACATATACATGCATATATGGTTTTAACTGTTACATGACAAGGTTGCACTCTAGACAGTCCTGCCAGGGAGCATAGCCTCACTTTTTTCTACCACAAAATATTTTGGTTGCCAACCTGTACCAGCCTGTGATTGGAGAATATAACATACGTTGCACACTGATAAGGTCATCACTCTGGTCTCTCTTTCTTTGAGTATGCCCGGGCTCTTGGCTGACAGCACTGAAAGGCAATAGAGTCCTTACTGGCTCCTAGTGCTGCTCTTCTAATCTGAGTGTTGTTGTGCAGAGGAGGCTGAAAGTGGATTATGAGGTATTTTGATAGTTCTATGTCAATGTTTAACATTGATTGTTTTGCATGTATTTACATGAGTACAATAGTAAACGTACTCCTTTGACCCAAAAGAGAAGTAAAGCCCAAAAAAGTTTGGCTTTACTTCTTTTTTAATAAACATAAAAGATAAAATTGCACTTATAGTTAAGTAACTTGATTAGGGCAAATCACCAAAGAATGCCAGGTCATAGCAACAGTTGCTAAAACTCTCTCACTCAGTTGCCAGCAATAGAAGGGTGCAAAACTAGATAGTATAAGGCAGTGGTTCTCAACCTGTGTAACCTCAGGACCCACATTTGTCCTTGGTCATCAAGTCCTGACCCAAGTCGCACTGCAATGGAATGCACGGAATAAAGGTACACCAGACAAAAAAACTTTAAGGTCCACCCAGTCTCCCTTCCTTACAAGAATTGGAGGGGATCCTCAGCCTGCGGTCCAGTGTGGACTGCTGTGCTGTGACAGAGCTTCGTCCATATGTGCATTACTTGTACAGCTCCCTTGCCTGGCCTGTAGAGAAACCAGAATGTGATGTCTCTCCTGTCCAGGCACCTCTATAGGACATGTGAGGGAGCTAAAAACCAATGCATGTATGGATGCATGGAGTTCCTTCGTGGCCATAGTCCCAGCCCATCCCACCTTAAGCTGACACTCGGCGCTGGGCAGCATATTTTTAATGGCTGCTTGGCGAGAGACCTGACAGTGCTTTGCTAGGGGGAGGCAGAGGAGCCTCTCACCTAGAAAAGTGAAAGTCATGTGGCGACCCACTGAACATGAGGTCGCGACCCACTTTTGGGTCACGACCCACCAGTTGAGAACCAAGGGTATAAGGCATATGGGCATAAGGACATTGGAAGGACCAAATGGTAAGTACATACAAAAAAAATTCCCAATCTAGTAAAGATAAGGGAACCGAGAATGTATGTTAGATCATGGCTCAAGAGGCACACTATAACAGTATTTCCCAAACTTTTTTCACTCATGGCACCCTTACAAAGTATGAAAAATCTCGAAGCACCCCCATCTAAAATGTAAGGGGGGACCATATGCATAAAAACACAAAACAGTGGTGTTCCATCCTTTGGATTGACGCCCTCCCTTCAAATCAGGAACCCTCCTTTACATAAGAGTCAATTCAAATGAGATTCCTCCCTTTAACATCAGAGTCCCCCCTTTACATCAGAAGCTCCCTCCCTTTACATAAGAGTACCTCTCCTTTCACATCAGGAGCCCCCCTTTAACATCAATGCCCCTCCTTTATATCATAGCCCCTTTCATATTGGAATTCCCCTTTTACATCAGAGTTCCCCCTTCACATCAGAGCCCTACTATCATAAAATTATATGGCCCTCCTGAGGAAGCCAGAAGGCACCCTGGAGTACCACCGCACCCTGGTTGAGAATTGCTGCACAATAGTATTCCTCTTCTCTTCTCCCCCAAGCAGCAATATTACAAGTTATGTAAGAAGGTGAAGGGAGTGGTGGAGGAGCTAACACTCCCAGAAGAGGAGAGGGCTATGATGTGCCAGGTATGCTGTTCTAGGGAATTGACTCTTCCTGGTGTAGTCAAGTTTTCTAGCAATTTCAAAGGCACATTGCAAGGAAATAGGAAATAATTTATGGAAAGGAAACATATTAAAACTAAATTCAGTGGCAAAATATGTTATCAAATGGTTATCACAATATAACAATGTGCTGTGAAATATATATATATATATATTTACATAAGTTTCACCATTGATATTTATTGCAGTTTGCACAGCCCACTTTTCATATTGTGATAATCTTTTGATAATGTATTTTGGCACTGAACATATTTATATTTGTTTTAAATATTAGATGGTATTTAGGATAACTATTTTACAGATACAATATTGTATTTTTAGCGCTGCACTGTTTATATAGAATCATTTGTTGCAAAAGTACATATTACTTAGTGTCAGCTGCTGCTTTCTAACATATAAAAGTGCAGAAGTTTTAAACCTATTATCTACAGGTGAAACTCGAATAATTAGAATATCGTGCAAAAGTAATTGCAGTAATTGCTGCAAAAGGGGCCCAAACCAAGTACTGAGTACATATGCATGCTTGTACTTTTCAGAGGTCCGATATTGTTCTATGTACAATCCTTGTTTTATTGATTGCATGTAATATTCTCATTTTTTGAGATTGTGGATTTGGGGTTCTTGGGGTTTTCATGAGCTGTAAGCCATAATCATCACAATTATGACAAATCACGGCTTGAACTATCTTGCTTTGCATGTAATGAGTCTATCTCATATATTAGTTTCACCTTTTAAGTTGCATTAGTGAAATAAATGAACTTTGCACGATATTCTAATTATTCGAGTTTCACCTGTATATTACAAGGCAGCATTCAAAATACTATTCTCTGCTTTAATCTGCAATGTTTAACTTGATGACAGGGTTTCTTCAACATAAAGGAAACTGTCAGAAGAGAAATATAGGAGCTACCATTGCTAGCTTGTTTTTGAATGTGCAAGTTCCAGGACATACTAATCCTTTCTGTACTACTTAGCCGGTCATTTACCGTTAAAGGTAGGCAACTCTGGCTCCCCAGCTGTGCTTTAAAGTGATATTAAAGGCAAAAAAATGTTTCCCTCCCCCCCCATGTAAATGTTAGCACTTACCTTAAATGATGTCTCTTATTCTGGTCTTCCTCTTCTTTCCCCATGTTTTCATGTGTCCCTCCAGCGGTGTGACGTCACTCCGATCCAGCGCTGACTGCTCTGTCCCTCCGATCCAGCGGTGTCTGCATGCGGGTGCACGCGTCCATAGACTTACCTTGCGTCTCTGCTCGTCTCCCGGCCGAGAATCGGAACTGCGCATGCGCCCGCCCCAAGATCATTTGCGGCCGTACAAGCAGTTCCTGATTCTCGGCGCGGGAGCGAGCAGCGATAACGAGGTAATATTTAATATGATTTCTAGCATATTTTTTTTTTTTTACACTTCTTGCCTATATCTACTGCTTGCTAGCAGTAGATATAAGCAAAAAAAAAACCGGAGGGTTTAGAACCCCTTTAACTACAAATCCAAACATGCTACTGCTATCGTAGTCATACCTGTAACTCAGCCTTGTAATGCCTCATGTGACTAGTAGTTTCACAACAGCTGGAGGGCCGGAGTTGCCCACCCCTGCTTTAACCAGAATGTGCATTTAAAGTGTCAGGACAACTGATATACACATGCTTATGTCAGGTCTGGGACCTATATTTCCACTTGGACAGATACCTTTTTAGTTAAAACTTTAAACCACAAGGCCTGTGTCTTCCATTGCCCTGAATAACCAGAATCCACATACTCCAAAGATCCTTCTATGCCATTTTTAAAACTTTATTTAGAAATCTTTAATACATATCAATCACCTTTTACTGTCCTAAAAGTGACATTAAAGTAAAAAAAATGTTTCCCTCCCCCCCCATGTTAATGTCAGCACTTACCTTAAATGATGTCTCTTAATCCGATCTTCTTCTTCTTTCCTGATGTTTTAATCTGTCCCTCCAGCGGTGCGGCGGCTCTCCGATCCAGCGCTGACTCCTCTGTCCCCAAGATGCTTTGCAGCCGCCCGAGCAGTTTCTGATTCTCGGGTGGGACCGTGCAGCGATAACGAGGTAAGTTTAAACCGCTGTTAAAGCATTTGAAAAAAATAACTTTTTGCATATATCTACTGCTTGCTAGCAGTAGATATAGGCAAAAAAACTGAGGTTTTAGAACCCCTTTAATTCATAAGATGAGATAATTGTGTAATGGCTTTTGGTTGCTTTTTACAGACGGAAGCCAGGCCCCTTGCTGGGCTGTGGGAAGCTTACAGATGCCTTGTTGCAGATTGGCTCAGCGAATGCATTATCTATATGTGTGTGAATTGAACACTAGCCAGTGATATGAAACCACAGACCAAAGTGGGTAGAGGACAGCTGTCAATCGAAAGAAGAAAGTGTTGCGGCATGAAAGAAAACGTAAAAATAGAATTAATATGAGTGTCAATACATCTATAACTGCCTCTATTTTCATGGTCCTTAGAATGGCCCAAAGGGCTGGGCCTTAAATTGTATCCAAACCCAAAACCAAAAATATAATATATTGTGGCTTACCCATCCATAGATGAAGAAGCTGCATTCGTTTTCTTTTTCTCAGGATTTTATTCCCTTTTGTTTTTACCTGGTAATTCAGCAAAATGCACACTTTCTGTCCCTGGGTGGCTACATTTATTCCTACACTGTATCTATGGAGGCAAACATGATTGCTACTTTAGGCATCTACAGGCATCTCAGGAGGTAGTTTTAGGCAGTTCAAGGTATATTTAAGGTTATTCTTGCAGCCTAACTCATTTGTTGCTTTCCGTTTCTTAAATATACTTACAAGAGTTTTTAGGTGTGGCATGGACAGCAATGACGGAGGCGTTGGAGGAAGGAACCAGCATGCAACGGGCCACAAATGCCACTGAAACTTAGTCTTGAATGCCAAAGAGGCTTTCCAAGGCTGTAGTGCTGGAACAGGGGAGAGGTATGAAAACTGGACCACCAGAGAACTGAGTATATCCTGTCTTCCATTGCAAGGGAGTGCCATTTTGAAAGCCCATTTCCACCTTTGTAAGTGATTAGCATTTAATTTGGTAATGTAGAGACGCAGTGATAATGTATACATGTGCACATTTTCATGACTCATATTGCTGGCAGCTGCCCCCCTCCCTGTGATTCTCTGTAACACGATCACTGAACACTAGCTCTGCCTTTGCACACAATAGTATAGGGGGAGGGTGCCACTATGAATACCAATAAATAGGGGGGTGGGGAGCTCAGTTGTAATATACACTGAGTGGCCAGATTATTATGACCACCTGACGTTTGTAGGCAAATTAGCTATAATTAGCTATAATTTCGCGCTGAAGTTGCTAGAGGGCCAGACCATTATAAATAGAGAAGCAGGTTGTTTACCACGACAGTAGAAGTGATTTTTTTCTGAAGATTTGGGTAAACAACGCGATTTAACAGCCTTTGAACGTGGGATGATTGTTGGCGTTCGGAGCCATGGAGCGAGTATCAGCAAAACAGCAGAATTCGTTAAATGTTCAAGAGGTGCTCATTGTTAAAGTGTTTAAAGACTGGACTGTCAGCCGAAAATCTGGGTCTGAACGTGCGAATTGTGGCCACCAGCGATTAGTCAATGTTAGGCCAAAACGGAGAGTGGCAAGACTGGTACAAGACAACAGAAGGACAACAGTGCAGTGTTAGATTCCTCGCATCACCTTTCAGCATCTCGTGGAGTCACGAGGCGGCCCAACAAAGTCATCTCATGGAGTCAACTCGTGGCCCAACGAAGTACTGATGGGGTGGTCATAATAATCTGGCCACTCAGTGTACAGAGTGCTTGCAGAGCACAGAGGCGGCCATTTCCATGAGGAAGAAAGCTAACAAAAAATTTACGTTTCTGTGTTTATATACAGCAACTACACATGCCTGTGCACTTAGAGTGTACATGTTTTTTGAAAATACCTGCATAAAGGTGGAAATTGGCTTTAAATCTCTGGAACTTGACAAGGTCTCATTATATGCCTGCAGTTACAATGAATTGTAAATAAATATATCAATAAATACCAATACATTTGGTGATAAAAAGAAAAATATTTATTAAGAAGTCTATTTTTTTCCTCCATAAAATCTGTCAGTGATTATATTACAGCCAATAAACAATGAAAAGGCATTGCAACTTGTAAAACATCTTACGCAAATTCCATTAATAGTAAACAGAATCAGATAAACTAAGCACATATACAATATATAGCAAGAGGTGAACCACATCTCACTGACCTCCTTACACCTGAATGTGAGATGTGACGAAGGACCTTCCAGTGCCGCTGATTGTGCTCAAACTCTTTAGATTTATCAATAATAAGGCGGTCATTGAAAGATATGTCATGGAAAAATTACAATTTGTCACATCATAAAAGGTCTAAAGATCTGGGACACCTTTAAATATAAACTGATGTATTGTGCAAGATAGTGTCGGGCTTGACAAGAACCCTGTGACACTAATGGGTTCATTTAGAGTGTTCTTATACCATTTAGGGGCGCTGGTGCCAGATGGAACTTTTATAAATGATCCATTAGGGTCCATTTCACATCTCCTTTTAGTATCAATGAGCAAACTATGCTGTTCTGAGTCTGAACAAAGTTGGATCCTAACACAGTATTATATTTTGAAAAAGAAGAGTGAGCAGAGTCGCCCTCAAAATAAATTCAACATATATAATCAAAACATATCATATATAAAATAAAAAGCATTCAGATTGGCTAAAGCCAAAACGGAACCCCCCATTTTAAAGTTGAACTCTGGGCACAAACATTTTCATTCAAATATATTCAGGCACAAAGAATATAAAACCATTTTGTGTGCACCAAATGCATTTACAAACCTAAATATTACCTTGTATAAGTGGTGGTGATGCTATCACTGTGCTGTACATAGTCTATGCAGAGAGCAGAGCTGTAGGAGGGAGCTGCAATGTCCCACCCACTAAAGCATGCCTGCAGAAAACTACAGGAGGGGGTGGAGACAAGACCAGTCACCCTACACGAGCACAAGGAGAAGAGGAGCAGTGACCGGTCTTTATTACAGGAAGCAGCTGCATAGAGGCAAAATGCAGATGTTGTGTTATTATAGATTACTGCACAGATCTGGGAGAAATACACAAATGACACAAAGATTCAAGGGAATCTTTAGGTGGGGTGCTCAGGTAATCAGGGACAATGGCATTTTTTGTCCCTTTAGTTAAGCTGTGACCCATTCAGACGTCCTGTTAGCACAGACCCACAGTAACAGACGATCACTACTCTCACATGTAAACAAAGAGTTGGGGCAGAGGACGTTACGCTACCCACTTCCTGCAGTATGCTGGCTCTGACTGATGACATCATCTAATGCAGAGGAAGTGAGTAGTGTAAGCATACTTGTACCTATAGCCTATCAGCTCAACTGTGTATGTGTGTGCATGGATGTGCCAGAACTTGGGTGTCACAATTTCAGTGCTTGCCATAGGCACTATTTACCACAGATATGCCTCTGATTCCATGTAAGCATACCTACTGACCACTCACTGAATTTAAAGCTGCTCTCCAAACAAAATGATAATTTCTTACGCTCCTCCCATCCCATAAACAATTTCTGATACCTCTTGTTATTCTTGTGTTTTTTGTCCCATGATGTGATCACAGGGCTCTTTAAATCATGTGATCAGTGCCAACCAGTGTGCATGGTGCGGGAAGGAGTCATTGGTGTTACGTGTGAGTGGGCAGCACCGTGGGCAGAGATGGGACTAGCTAATTGGCAGCAAGGTAGAGTATTGAAGAGGCGGGAGGTGCTGGAGATAGGTGTACAGAGTACTTGTAGTACTGCTCTTTACTCGATCCAACAGTAATAAACCTATATAAGTAATATACATGATTAAAATGTTCAGAAGAATGTGCATAATTAAACACACTACTACGCATCTCAGCAACGTTTCTGGTGAAGCATGACACTTTCTGAAACCAGAGCTGTAACGGCGGAACCGGAATGTTGCTAATATATGTTGTGTGGTTTCGGCACGCACATTTCCTCTATGGATAATTTATATGCAATGCAGCAGATGTGCTGGAGGACCCTTTGGAAGTTGAGTTGTGTTTGCACGGCGCCATCCGTGGTAATTCATCACTGCGAGCACCACTTTTTTCTTATCTGGCCGGGACTGCTGTGAGGAGTGCGGAGGGTCTCTCCATCGACTTACTCCCAGCTCACCGACATCAGTGGTTGCCAGGAGCTGGACAGGATGCCAGCAAGAGCATCCTGCTCAGCTCCTGGCAACCAGTGATGTGAGTGAGCTGAGTGGGACGCCAACCAGAGTGTCACAGGTTGCTAAGGGCACTTAGCAACATGTGACACGCCAACCAGAGTGTTACAGGTTGCTAAGGGCTTCAGGCTGCCTCATTATAAGGACGGCCCTGGTTGAGGATACTTTGATTCAATTGAGATAGCCTGGACATGCACCAATCACAAAACTATGAGGTTGGTGAGATGACCAGTTACCCTACTCATAGGAGGCAGGTAAAAGTAAACTGGAATTAAGAGCACTCCTGAGACATAAGGGCAACTATTCTTGAAGACTATGGAGCACAGAAATGCTAAAAGCCAAGAAAAAAACACATCTGTAACTGGTTAGTCCTTATGACTATATAACGTTGATGTCCTTATGACTATATAAGTCTCAATTACTATATAACGTTGTCAGGGCCTGGTGTTCAGCTTTAAGAAATATATAAATGGCATAGTTTTGGGCAATATTTTGCAGTCTGTGACTTCCAAACTTGTGTTCTTCCCAGCTTTCTCTGTCATTGCTCACAGCAGTTTATCTGCAGGGCTTCTTCTTTGAAAGATCTGTCAGAACATCTGCTGCATTAAATACATCTCAGAGGTATACATCCAGTCCAATGCTGTCTAATTTATAACATTTCATTAAATTGATTAGCATTTTTTTCCTGGCAACTCCAGACAAGAAGGTGAAACATTCAGTGTGTTATTATTCCTATTCAGTGAAGAACTGTGTTTAAAGTACAACTAGAGGCTACTGCATAGAAATCTACACAGGTACCAAATCAAGGTACTATGTGATGTACAAGCCATATAACGTAAACAAAAAACTTCCTTCACCTTCTATGACTGACCCAAATCCTCCTTCATTTGTGTCTCATACGCTCCCTCTCCCAGACACTGCAGCTTTCAGTGGGAGGGTTTCAGGAACAGAGGTTGTGCTGTCAATCCAGGAACCAGTGAGCGGGACTAGGTGTGGCCAGGTGAATCAGCAGTGACAATGCTGATAGCCACACACCCTGCAAAATTATTTCATGTCCCTGTAATGAAGCAGGCACAGCCTACATGCGAGTGGCATCTCTGATCTGAATTCCGGCGCAGTGCAGCATTGTTGCCATGCCATCACAGAAAGCTGTATTATTTGGACTTCTCTGGCAGGATCAACAGATATTTGGGGGACATTGCAGGGGACTAAGAGAAATCTGTTAGTTTGATTCACTTATAATTAAGCAAGAAGTATTGGGAGAGTAAAATCTACTCTTCCCAATACTCAGAGCTGGCTTGTGACAATGCAGGTTTCACATCCTGGCTCTATAGATCAAGATCGCTCAGCTCACAGTCTTCTCCCTGCAGAGAGTAGTGACTGTCAGTCCCCGCTCCCTGTAGGGATACCCCCTCCCTTCTCTGTTCTTCCAGCGCTCATTGGAGGGACAGACAGGGGAGGGGTGGGCACAGTTGGCTCTGGCTTTGGAGTTGTAGAGCCAGCTGTCAATCAGGCAGCGGGAGGAATCCTGACAATATTGTCGGGATCTTTCCTGGCTGCATCGCGGCTCTGCGCTGTCAGCATATAGTGGGCAGTAGCCTACTTTATGCTGAGTTTGGGTCACAGGAGGACATTAGTAAATATACTCCTTTGACCCAAAAGAGGACTAAAGCCAAACAATGTTTCCTTTTAAGTACTGCAGCACATTTCTTTTTGTTTTCCATTAGAGGACATAGTTCCACTTTACGTCAAAATGTTTACTTATTTTACCTTGAAACATTGTTTTCATTATTGTAATGCAGTCAGGTCACAATAAATGTGTGTGTCCTTTATATTTTTACTGTTCTGGTGTGCAATTGGTAAAATGACTTGTGCTCCCTGACCAGCGCTGTTGATTGGAGCACTCTGCAAGTCGCATGCCGGCCACTGCACTGTGATCCAGACTTCCAGCATGCTGCCAGCACAGGGCATTTCGGACCTTTGCTGCAGCCCAAAAGTACAGTAAAAAAAAACTGATGACCACATTTGTTTCTGTTTATGCAACCGGACTGCATTATACTAAAGGGTATGTTCACTTTCCCAAGAAATTTGGGAAAATTAAATTACCCGCTCAAATCTGGCACACTCGCCGCTATATTTACCTTTCGGCAAATGGACCTCCACCTCCGCCAGTATGGGTGTACTATCCATACTGCCGTCTAACGCAGCCCAGTGCTGTGAATTTAGAATTTTGCTCGCAAATTGAGAGCACTCATTGGTCAGCACAGTCACCTGACCACGTTGACCAATAAGAAGGGCTTCTGCACCGGACAGCAGTACAGGGTACAGATAACACACCCGTAACAGTGGAGGGGAAGGACCGTTCACTGAAAGGTAAGTGGGGGGGAAGAGAGGGCCAGATTTGAGCAGGTAGATCCATTTTCCCAAATTATTTGGGAAAGCTAACTTACCCTTTAATAAAAAAAATAGTAGACCTTTAATTAGGCCAATGGAGCTTCATAGAGGGTCAATAGGAAGGCAGTAGGAGTTCAATTTCTGAAATCTATGCAGTGTAATCTCCTCTTTCTATTTTCTGCACCAACAATCACAATTAAACAATCTGACTTTCTCACTCTGACTTTCTGGAAATATTTATCAAATATTATGTAAGTAACAGGCAGCAAAAAGTTTGCTCCAGTGTCACCAGCAGATGTGTTCCAGGGTGACCACATTACAGACAAAAGGGAGTGGGATGGACTGGTGTATTAACCAACATCTGAATGGAAAAGAGCTGGGCTGTACTCCCTGTATATCCTAGTCTACTGTTCAGTTTGGACAGAAATTTACTTAAAAAGACTAATATTTAGTGGAGCTCAGTAATGCTCATGACATTTGTATGTGGCTCTCTGGCTGAAGATAGGTTAAGAAAATTGTATGGATCAGGATTGTTCTTATTAAAACAGTGCTGTGAACTTACTCCTCATTACTGTAACTATTTTATCACATATGCACCATAATTGTGACAGTATTCTGTTGCGCTCTATAACCAAGGAAAAGCCAGATTTAAGGTTACATTGTGGATACAAAAATAATTTACATATGCCAGTCAAAACCCCAGGGATTTCTGAGATATGACGTGACTTATGATTCCATTTCATGCACCAAAGAGATAAAAAAGCAAACATTCTTACATGCATAAATGTAATAAACATGACTCACAGAGAAGGCAGGAAAGGTCATGTGTGTATATATAGAACAGTATATAGGAAATGTTCAGTCAGGAATTGTGATAAGGTTCCCAGCAATTACTCTAATGGGACTCTCAGAGAAAATATGGCATTTCCAGAGCCACACTCACCTATGACAGGTAAACAGAAAAGTAAAGAGCTTCTTTCCAGGTATCTCGTTCTTAGCAGATTTTTCTTCTGTGTAAAACATTAAATTGACTAAAATGTTAAAAGGTACAGTGCAAAATAAATAAATAAATGATATCTTTATCAGTTCCAGTAACCAACATAATAGTAAATCTTTCTTTTCCTATGTTTTCTCTGCTGGTTGACAATGTCTGAGTCTTCAAAGTGATACAGACTGATGTTATCGCCCGCAACAGCTCTGAGTTTTCCCCTCTCCCCCAAAGCATGTTCTTCTATGTAAGTGATACTAAACTCACAAGTTAAATCCTAAAAATACATTCAAGTATCTTAACTATTAAGAGATTGTAGTCCATCACGGGGGTGAGCTTGGAGCAGTGACTACTTTACAACACACACACAGGGATCATGGGTAAGAAAAGTAGCCCCCCTCTTGAAGGAAGGACAGTGTCATCACCAGTTCAGAGATGATTTGAGGATCTACAGCTGCCTGATCTAAAGTGCAAATAAGCTACATTTTTTGTTGATAGTTAAGGTACTTAAATAAACTTTTAAGATTTACCTCCTGAGTGTCACTTAGGGCACGTTCACACCTGTTGCAGTTCGTTCCAACCCGATTCTGGCAAGAATGCACTGCCTTGCATTGCCGCCGGCTCACTTTTAATGAGGCAGGACGGGGCGTGGCGGGCCTGCGGTTTGGTGCGATCAAAATGCTGCAAGCACTATTTTGATCGCACCGGACTGCAGGCATAATGTGCCTTGCGATCATGCGCAGCCGATCGCATTCCTATCGGAGGGTGTGGCTACGGTGCCGTTCACTTCAATGGCCCGCCTCCTGCCCCACTAAAAAGTGAGCCGGCCGCAATGCGAGGCAGTGCATTCTGGCCAGAATCGGGCTGGAACGCACTGCAACTGGTGTGAAAGGTGTACAAGTTGTACCTTCATTGTGTGTGTGTGTGAGTGCAGAGCCATAGCTAGCTCCTTTTGCGCCCGAGGCAAGAACAGAAATTTGTACCCCCCCCCCCCCCAACAGTCGTGTCTGGTGTGTGACTCGTTAGAGGAGAAGCTGGAGCCTGTGCAGCTCCTCCTCTCCCTGGCGAGCTGCGGCTGCCTTGGCCACCTGGCACCCCTGTTGCCAATGGCGCCCTTTGCTCACCATGGCAACAGGTGCGAGGGGACACAGCCAGGCCGGCCCTGGCTGTGCCCCCTCTCAGCTGCGCCTGAGGCCAGTGCCTCACTCGCCCTATGGTAGCTACAGCCCTGTGTGTGTGTGTGTGTGTATCCCTAAGCTAACAGGAAAATAGGTAGCTAATGGAATAAGCTGTCAGCAGATACCTTTTACCTTAGCATTTGTCACTCCAGCATCACCTGGAACCTTCTCCCAACAAAATGGCTACTTTCTGATAGATACATATGCTTAACATAGACATTCCCTCTCCCTTACATAAAAATACCAGTGCCTCCATGATAGGTTCCTCAGGCACTGGGCATTGCGTTGTGGGATGGGGGTGGTGGGCACACCGATTCCTCACCACTAGGAATTCTGAAGACAAGGCCAGTGGTGCCTTTGTTTGTGACAGAGTGAGAAATGTCAAGGTACAATATATATGTGTTGATATCTACATGGGCCTGCTTTTAGTTTAGGGTTTTTTTTTTTCTCCCAGAGGTTTGCTTTGCGTGCAGCATACGGTTATCTCTCATGTCAACAGAAACTGGAGACCCACAACAGTCACTCAGACTATTAGCCTCAGTTTTAATTTTTTTCAGGTGTGCAGGTTTAGGCATAGGTCCCAATGTTGAATCCATCCTGAGTTATCGTGTTCACTTTTTTAGTGTCTTCTTATTCCTCCATTGTGCTATAAAAAGTGAATTGATAGCTTGAAAAATGTTTCACTTCAACTATTAGCAACTGATACATTTTAAAGATTTTTTTAATATAAAGCAATGCAGCCATTGGGAGAGCTTACCTTTCCAAGGTAGTCATGTAGACTTGGATGCCAGCAGTTCAGAACAAGAGAATTTTGAAGAATAGCAACCTTTAAACCTTTCTTACCCAATAAAGGATGCAACACAACCTGATAGAATATATGTTTTCTAGATTTTAAAGACAGCTGCACATGAAAATGTAAAGTGTGCAAAATTGGTTTCAAAAGATAGACTGTACTGTGGTGGCAGTAGTTGTTGGCCCATCCATGGAGGTAAGGTCTTTGATGTTCATTTCAGAGTCTGCAAGCTGCTTCCTTGTCAGCAGACCCCCAAGTCTCCTGAGCCAAGTGCGCAAATCCTCTTTAAATGAAGGGGTGTATAGTCCATAAACTAGAGGGTCAGTGCAGGTGTGAAGGAGGCCAAAGAGAAACAGGCTGTGATGGATGTACTCCGGTGTTAGGTGGATCATCTCTGGCTGGAACCAATACCATATTCCTAACAGGTAATAAGGAGTCCAGCAAACCATGAAAGATACCACAATAACTAGTGTCATCTTCAGGGTTTTTAGCCGTGCTTTGGAGATGAGGTCATTCTTACTCCTTGCAAGCTCTGGAAAATTATAAAAAAAAACATAAATTATAAAGAATTTGCAGGTCACTGCCCAAATCATCCAGGGGGACTCAACTGCAGACGAATACATTCACCATTGCTCCAAACTGATAAAATCACACAGTATGTTTAATATTTTACAGAACAGGTGCTATGCAACGTGATTGAAAACCACACTATGAACTGCTTTTCATCTCTTGGTTAAAGTGTATCTAAACTCAAGAACAAAAAAAGTTATATTTTGCAACTTGCCAATCCTTAAATGCGGTGACAACATTGGTCTTCTTTTTTCAAGCTTTTTTTCCCCTTTATTTTCACCTGGTGATCCTGCCATTAACACACTTCACTGCTCTTTTACCATAATGGATCTATGGAGGAGTGTTGTCACCCTATAATAGGATTACAGAACATTTCCCCTCTCTCTTCTTTTCCATAACATAGAAGACAAGTGTGCTGTAACCCAGCAGGGAAGAAATTGGCAGGGACCAGGGCCATCTGCATAATGAGGCAGCATGAGGTGGCATCTTTTAGGGTCACATGGGGGGGCAGAAGGCACAATGATTGCCCCCTTTCCTGCCAGAGCATCCCAGGTTGCGAAACGTCAGACGGGGAAATGTATAAGGGCCATACACATATCCCTGCCCAGCTCTTAGCAACCTGGGACAATCTGGTCTTTGCCCCGTCCAGCTTCTGACGTCAGTGAACTGGGTGGGCTGCCAGCCAAAGCTTTGCTGGGGACAATGGCATGTAAAGTATCCAGTGATGTACTGATTTTTTGCCTATACATATTATTTAAGTGAAATTATTTGATGAAGAAACAAATAAAAAAAACTGGTTTTCATTTTTCTTTTAAGTAAACCATTCAGTTCTTGTATTATAAAATGGTATATTTTAAACAAGTATTTAATTAGAATAATGAAGATGATATTTGTTTGGTTAATATGGGTTTGCAAATCATTACTTCTCTTTGCGCTGCTTATGGTATCCATACACAGGAAATGATTGTCATCTGTTTCAGCCAAGCTTGGCATACGTACTATATTATTAGGAATAGCCACCCCAGGCCGTTTGTTCTCAGATGACCTAGAAATTAGCTGGGATGTATTTTTCTCATCTGATTGCTTTTAATTCCTCCACTATAAAGCTAGTGTCACGGATGTTTTGCTCTTTTTTGCATTCTTACTCCTCAGTCCGAAGAGCAGTGCACAATACACCACAGCTACAGATTATCATTAAAACAGTTCTAAAGCCAGTTTGAAATGCAGTGTTAATTTAGTTGATTAAAATTATTTGTAATAGTTTTCATCAGCTGCATGTTTTTAGTGATGAAAATTACCGTATTTTGCGGTCCATAAGACGCACCAGACCATAGGACGCAGGGAGGTAAAAAATACGGTAAATGAAAACAAAATAATAAGTAAGTTAATAGGACTATATGAAAATGAAAATACATTGCAATTTTCTATACTGTTGATTTAGTCGACAAAACTAAACTAAAACAATTCAGATGACTAAAATACGACTAAAACTAAAATACGACTAAATCTAAAATAAATCTAAACTAAGTATGTATGCTGATACCTGCCGGCGGCCATCTTGGTGACGGACGCCGGCAGAGAGAGGAGGGGACAGTCACCCGGCGGGATAAGGTATGCCGCCGGGTCCCCTCCTCTCTCCTGATACTGTCGGGTGTTCGGTCCATGACTGTGAGTAATTTTGGTGTCACCCCTCCAATGGTGGCACCGGGGTGCGGGCCGCACCCCCCGCACCCCCCTTGTGACGCCACTGCAAAGGAGGCAAGTGAACCGGCCAAAGTCAGATCCCCCAGTGTCCTAATTCCACTCTCCGGCCAAATGTGAAAGTCAGGGATGGAGATAAAATGGCTCAGATTCGGAGTTATTCCACAACGGGGTATGCGGTGAGACGCAGGCAGTGCCGGGGTAGAGGGATTTACATACTTCGTTCCAAGCTCTAAGTGTCGCCCTCATAGGGACCGTCAGGGGATAAGTCCTAGATTATATCTAATGATATGAGATGATATACTAGTAATATCATAAGATTTTAGTCCACTAAATCTACAGTAGATTTAGTCTACTAAACTCTAGTGGTCTTTAGTTAAGTAATTTAAGAATTTCTCTAGAATTTCCACTCTCATTATATACTCCTGGAGTAAACAACCTGTTATTACTTATTGTATTATGGTTTGAACATGCAATACAGACACAGATTTAACTGCTGTGATCTATCTTTATTTATCCTAAAATTAGATTAAACCAAGTCTTATGAAGAAACAATAATATTGAGTAGTTTCAACAAAGGACCAGTAATTAAATATGCATTGATTATAAAAACTTGCATATGACTTTCTTCATTATTTCAAGTAGAAGTGCAACTCTAAAATATAAAAATGAAAAACTATATTGGTTGTAATGCCATTGTACATATTACCTATTAGCCGTCCATTCAAGATGGAACCGGAACTGCAAGTTCAAAGAGATTAGTTCTGATTGGATCTCTTCCCAAATCGTCTCTCCCTAAAAATTTAGTCTAGTTTTAGTTAGTTGACTAAAATGTCAATATATTTTCGTTATAGTTTTAGTCATCATAACTTAGTTTTTATTTTGTTTTAGTCTAGTTTTGGTCACTGAAAAAGTGTTGATGAAAACTATGATGAAAATTATTAGGCGACGAAAATAACACTGGTAAAAAGTATAGCTGATTAAAACTATGATGAAAATTTTTAGTCGACAAAATTAACACCGTTGAAATGTCACAAGTAACATTTCATTACATTCTATGGGCTCACCTGAGTGTAATGCGGTTGTCCGTGTCTCACTGTGGTGTACCATCCTTTTTTTAAGCGTGCACCACCAGAACGCAGTAGTGTGAACTTAGCCCACCCATGACAAGGAAAACTCTCTGGTCTTCCGTTCCGGCTGCGCTACAACAAAAAAATAGCCAGCACAGCCTGAATGTATATGGTGAGAAAGAACACTAAATCCTGAAGCCTGTGCCATGTAACTTCCTCCCTCTCTGCTTACCCAAATCACAAATCACATTTAGCGTCCATTCACACCACATGTGTTGGGGCTTCACTGGCCGTTTCCAACACAGCCCTAATCAAAGACAATGCAATTTTCCTTGTCACAGATGGTGCCCATTCACACCACCGCATTGCGGTAGGAACGTGGTGGTGTGCGCTTTTTCAACGCAGCGGAATGCGTTGCACCCAGCTGTCCCTGTAGAACTGAAAGAAAGGTCACTTGTGGGGAAAAAAAGTACGCAGCTTGATGCGCTGAGATCACTGTTACGGGGCACCACACACCAGACACTGTGTGATTAGCGCAGCGTCTGATGTAAACGGTCCCTTAAACTTTCACAACAATCAGAACCTGATTAGTGAAAGTTCTGGAAACTGCTATTTTTCTTTACATTATGCATTCTGTATATGCATTCTGTATGTGGTGACAGCAAGAAACTTGCAGTATGTGTTCCAGTGCCAGACCCCCCCTGTAGGCATCTGACAATTTAATGTTAAATTTTGACTGAAGTGTATCTTAAAGTAGAGCTGATATCAATAATGACTGGTCCTCTTTTATATCCTCCAACATGTGTTGCATTTAGCTTCTAATCAGATGGAGAGCCACAGTTTGCCTGAATGTGCTGAAGACATTTTAAATGCTTTTTCGCAGCACCTCCTGAGGAAAGACTCTCAGCAATCAGCCATTATCTCTTGTGTCACTTGCTATAAAATAAATGATATCTGCAAGCTTCCTCTGAACATGACATTAAAGGCCCGTCATAAACCCAATTAGCTGACTTTCTTTACATGAAAAAGCTGCTGTTGTGTGGGATAATAGGAGAGGACTTTCATGTCCTCACTCTCAGGTACTGACCTCTTATCCTTTATATTACTGCATTTGGTATCTGGTGCAATGTTCTGTACTGTATGGCATTCAGTATTATACAATAATACAATGAGCAATGCAGGATTGAAAGTATAAAGTCACCCCAAAGTGACAACGCCATCTGGGGTGGATATTGGTGGTCTTTGTCTTCTTCAGGCCTCTTGTAGTGTGGAGAATTTCCAAGAGGAAGGTCTTCCCCAGAGTTCAAAGCTCTAGACTAGGTATGAGCAAAATCGAGAGAATGTTTTGCACAAATTAGGGAATTTGTTGACATATTACAATTTTGTAGACAATGGAAGCCACAAAATGAAAGTGACACTCTGGCAGACCCGATCGGATGCCCAATGCAACGGGCAGCCATGTGTAAACGGATGGGTGTCCATTTTCACCGGTTACCCACACCTCCTGCCGGATCCGTAAAAATAAACGGAACAGTGTTCTGTTTCGCTCGACCGGATCGTGCCTGATTGGGGGTAAGCTGCTATAAATGGACACATATCTGCTTACAATCAATTCCCCATAGACTGGCTTGGGGTCTGGTAAATTCAGTTTTTTATTCCATTGCAAGATGGAGAAAAAAACTGAATGGACATGGATGTCACAGCGGTGACATCCGCTCTGTACTGCTCTGATCAGGAGAGGATCTCTGCACAGATCCTCTCCTAATCAGCCTGCATGAAAGAGGCCAAAAATGCATTAAAGTACCTCAACTATTTACAAAAATGTATCTTATTTGTGTATCACTCAGCTGTAGATCATCTCTGACACTGTCCTTCCTTCTGGAGGGTGGCTACTTTTGTTCTCCATGGTCCCTGTGTGTATTGTAAAGTAGCCACCGCTCCAAGCTCGCTCCCCTGATGGGCTATAATTGTAATACAAATTAGTGAGATTTAAATTGCCATTTAATGTTTTTTTTTCAGAGAATAAAAACAACAGCCAAAGGGTAAAATAAAAAGTAAAATAAGTGAAAGTAAAATAAAAAAGACATTTAAGTGATAGTATATAAATGACAAAAAAGAAAAATATACACTAAATGAAATAAGCACAACTGCCCTAATTCTACCTCCACAAAAATCACACCCTCCAAATTAAGGAGAAAAGACTACCCAAGCAAATTTTCTCTGAGCAGTTCAGTGAGCAAAATTGGTTATTTTTTCTGTAAAATGAATTTTGTTAAAGTCTGTGGTCCTGCTGGAGTTCCAGAATCTTATAGGAAGAAAGGGTGATACATTTTCGTTGCATTTACACTTTCGAGAAACATCTTCTGAGCAGCAGGAATCTGCATTCATTCTAGTACTGATGGTGGAAGCATAGAGTGTAGTGACCTACTCAATAAAAGAGTCCTGCCTTTGTTGGTCACATATTCCACTCTATCATTACTAATGCAAAGAATGAAAGTGAGATCCACTTGCAGCAATTTTTCAGGGTACCATGGAGAAGATGACAAACAAATGAACAGGGAAACATTCTATTGTATCCCGTGAGCAAGTTTTTTTGTTTTAGAGCTGCTCAGCTATGACATTTTGGTGAATTGAGGAAACAACCACACACAGAAGCGATTATTCAAAACCTTGCAAACGTTGCTTAAACTAGTTCCTATTTTTAGCATTGCTGTAAACCCTTCTGTGTAGAAGAGATGCATCCTACTGTGTTAATGAAACCAGAAGCCATGAATACAGGCTTAGCCTGCAGTAACACCTGTCAGAGGAGGGCTTCAATAAGCTTCCATAGGAAACCCTTACTGTGATACTGTCATTAGCAAGCAACTCCAGAAGGTGTCTTGTTGTTTTTACATTTAGTGGGAAGACTACTTGTGATTTACACATTGCATTACTAGTATTGCCCATCATCATATTCATCATCTAGCTGCCTGTTTTTGGAAACTTACTTTAACAAGGGCGAGTGGAAGAGAAAGAAAAAGTGAAACGAGTTAACATAAAAATCTCCCTGATCAGGTTAACTATAATTACAGTTGTAACTAGGGATTATTATATGAAATTGGCAGAATACAGGGAAACAACTTTGTGTGCACAAGACACCATTGCAAACCCAGTCATTGCCACAGTAAATGTAACAGTGACACCATCACTGGGCTGAACATAACTTGTGCAGAAAGCAGAGAGGGGCCCACTGCAGGCTGTCTGTTAAAAGCTACAGGAAGGGGTGGATACAAGACCAGTCATCCTGCACAAGAGAGAACAGCAGTGACCAGTCTTTATTACAGGAAGCTCCTGCACAGAGGCAAAGTGCCATACTGAATTACTGCACAGTAAGGATAAGCTTAGGTTCAGACCGACGATAACAGAAAACAATGATGTGTTAAGCGCATTACTATTGATGAAACGGTTGGTGATGGCAATGGTAAGATTGTACTGACAAATGGTAGATTTGCACAGCATTGGCCAATACCCAAAGGAGAGGTACCCTTACACCATCGCCAGGGGCTGGGTGGGGGGAGGGGTGCAACAGCACACAAACTTCCAAAGATGTTCTAAAGCTTGAGTGCATTATGCCAACGATATCCATGTCACTTATGATCCCAAACAGTTCTTACTGAAGGCAGAATGCTTAGGATTTCTTGGTTAACAGAGGCAGGATTTTTCTGAACTACTTTATGCATGAACTTTAATTAAAGTGACATTAAAGGAAACCCCCCCCCCCCCCCATGTTAGTGTAAGTACTTACCTTACATGATGCCTCTTGATCCGATCATCTTCTTCTTTCCTGTAGTTGTCAGGAGTCCCTCCAGTGCTGTTGCCGGTCTCTGATCCAGCGCTGACTCCTCTCTCTTCCTGGCACTTCCTGTCCTACGGTGTCTGTGCGGGTGCACACTGCTGCATTGACTTACCCTGAGTCTCTCCTCTTCTCCCCGCCGGAGATCTGTACTGCGCATGCGCCCGCCCCATGATCCTTTGTGGCTGCCCGATAATCTTCAGATCTTCAGACGGGAGCGAGGAGCAATTCCAGACAAAGATTGTCAATAGAAATCTAATAGTCCTGAGAGTCTTGGGTTAATGTAACAAGCAGAAAATGACCATGTTTCATGAAAGAACCAATGGCAAAGCAAGCTGGGAAAGCAGATGGTAAACCAGAAGGTTCTATGTCTATAAAGTCTATGGTTATAAACATATCTCACCATTCTTGTGCTTCATCTGCTTGCCGATTTCCCAGAGTATTCGTGTGTAACACACAATCATGACGCCTAGTGGAGTAACAAACAGAGTGCAAAAAGTGAACATGTTGTAAGCGGTCTCCTGCCAGTGCTGGGGGAAGCTCCCATGTGTTGCACACTGTGTAAAATTGGCTCCAGGGACGCTCCGCAAACGAAACAGGTAAAGCTGAGAAAACAAATAAAATATCAGAAAACTTGCACATATAATTATATCAGATAAAACCCATATAGCTGTTTGACAGGTCTATGCATTTTCTGAAAGCTGTGGGACAACTGCCCACTGAAGAAGTCCCACCTTTGAACCATACCTGTGCCTTCCAGTGGTCATCCATTAGCATCAAATCTGAGAACTCCTATATACAATACATTCATTTTATAAAATAAATTGTAGCCCCCCCCCAAAAAAAACTAGGTACATTCATCTACAAATATGAATTTCTCATAAGCCCCTATAGCACAAATGTAGTGATAAAATTAGTTTCCCCTTCATGACAGCCCCCCCTTGTAGGCACACATATACTATTTCTATCCCAAAAAAATTAAATACTGTGGGTGTCACCGCAATTAAAATCCTCTGTTCATTTATGCACCTCAGTGCCCCGGTCCTAATTAAGCTTTTATATCTTGCCACCCAATTCAAACTTTGCATTGGTTTTTCCATAATAGTATCTCCCATGTGGGCAGATCAGGTGGTAGATCACAAACTGCCTGTGCATGTGATCAACTCACTTTAAGTAGGTCTCAATGTGAGACACCTGACTATGAACCATACATTGTCATATATTGCATTTACCACATCACTCTAGCAATTCCTATTACATATGATTTTTAATCTTACAACAATGCCCGAGGTGCATGGACTATTTTTTGCAATCGCATTGCACAGCGGGCATTGTTGTGCCATGCATTCTGGTGCGGGCGATCGCAATACCCCCTCCTGCCCCAGAACGGAGGGAGGCTATAATTATGCAATCCAGTGCATTCCCGCAATTAACCATGCTGGAACGCACTGGATTAGGTGTGGACAAGCCTCAGAGATGAGTTGTCAATCTACAGCTGAGCGATACACAAATAAGATACATTTATGCAGTGGCGGAGCTAAGGAACAAAGGGCCCTGGTGCAAGATTTTTTTTTGGGCCCCTGGGCCCCCTAGAGCCCTAAGGCCCTGGTGCGTCCGCACCGCCTGCACCGGCGGTAGTTCCACCACTGCATTTATGTTAATAGTGAGGGTACTTGAATGTATTTTTGACATTTAACGCCTGAGTTTAATGTCACTTTAACCCTACCCCACTCCCAGAGTTATATATTTTCTGAAAGGAGAATCATTTTAGTGCACATAAACACAAAATATTATCTATAATAGAATATATTAGCAAATAGATACCAAACATGTCCAGCTTAAAAATTGCTTGCACCCATTAAAACTATGCTACCCATAACTGTACATAGGCCACCATTTAAAAGCTTTTCCAGGTCATCAGTTTAGAGTTAACCGTAAATAATGCCCCCACTATTATTGCTCTCACTCTGTCGTGGGCAACGATACCCAACATGTGTAGCGCAATCATTGTTTTTGTACGTGGGTGCACAGGATGTGTGCATATACGTAAGAGCAGTGTGGTGGTTTTAAATCAACCGTATTTAACTTTAGTTTTTTAAACTTTGTTTAAAATTAGGGTGCTCATAAGTCTATTAGACCCCTAATGGCATCCTTGCACTTGAATAAAGCTGATCAAGCATGCTGACAGCCCGTGGAGCCGGAATAACTTCCAATGTAAACCTGACAGTTGACTTTACACATATAAGTGCTCTATCATCTGGGAGTCTGCTTACAGGGCCCGAAAACTTTTTTTCCATATTGAGTATTTTGGATAGAGTATGAAATTGTTAAACCTGTGGCAGTTTTTTTCTATGTCCCATTTGCCTCACTTTTTATCCCAGGAATAGTAGACAGCAGGACAAGTAGAGAGGGTGAGTCTCCCTAACAGGAACACAGACAGTAATAAAAACCTGTAAACATAAAATAGCCAGCACTCCAAACGATAAGCCTCATTAAGTTTACTAAAGATATCTATCTATCTATCTATCTATCTATCTATCTATCTATCTATCTGTCTCTCTGTCTGGCTGTGTGTCTGTCTATATACACATATGCAACTTAATTATAGAACAAAGACCCTTATACCTGTCAGGCATCCCCGCCACCAACAACCTATTAGTCATTTACCTAAGGTAAGTGATCCCCAGTTCCATAATGGAGAGTGGCATCCATACCACAGATTTTTTACATTTATTTATTACTGGTATTTATATAGCACTAAAAAGCGCTGTACATACTGCACGTTCACATCAGTCCCTGCCCTTAAGGAGCTTACAATCTAAGGTCCCTATCTCACATGCATATAGGGCCAATTTAGACAGGAGCCCATTAATCTACCAGCATGTTTTTGGAGTGTGGGAAGAAACAGGAGAACCCAGAGCAAACCCATGCGAGCACAGGGAGAACATACAAAACGCATGGCATGTGTTTTGGAAATGGAAACGAACTACATTGCACAAGTGCAAGCATTCTGGAAACCTGAAGTGCCTAAGGTAATTTGCATCCCATTACGTGCTTGCTCAATATAGCCAATGGAGGAAGGCATCACTGTAGCCAAGCAACCGTCATGGGGGGGAATACCAACGCCTCAAAGAGAAGTAAATAGAGGAAAAAAGAAAGTGGCAATCAGAATGGTGGAAGGATTGGATTAGGAGTTAGAGGAGTTGGGCAAGGGAGGGCAGAAAACAAAGCATAACATAATAGAAACATATTATCAATACCAAAAAGAAAAAAAGTGAAAGATTAATTTCATAAAAATGCACACAGAAATAGGTAAATGTAAGAAAATGCAAGTCAAATATAGCATACCGAATTTACAAAAAAATCTGCATACTTAACAGAAAATTTGTCATAGAACAAAGAAAGAAAATGTGTCATGAATCAAGCAAGATACACAGGAACGACAAATATCGTGTTGAGACCCCTGGGGACCACCATCTGCAAAATGTGAATCCAGAAGGCTTCCATCTGTAATAAATCTGATGTCTGTCACCACAGCCAATCAGTCTAGGGACAAAATCAATTACCCTGACTGTCAGTTTATGGGTTTAGTGTTGAGCTTCCACAAAATGGACCGCAACCACTTTTTTCTAACTGACAGGTTTGTTCAGACCTGCATTTAAAAAGGTCAATAGACTTTCCATCGTGCACCAGGGATCATGGGCATTTTAGTAGATGCAATATTCAGTGTCGCAACTGAAGTTTTGCATCCAACCTGAATGTGGAGAAATAAGTGAACTACAAATATTGCACTAGTGACACTTAAAGCATCCCTTTTTGTTTGAAAAGCAAAATCCATTTGAGGTATTAAGAACAGAGATTAGCTCTGATAAGTAGATCTCTTAAATTCCTATACATATGTATAGGAGGTCTTTTTGATTTCTTCACATAGATGTTTGTGACTCCTTAAGATGTGACTGATTCTGTGAGCATTTCATACATTCCGACATATAATTGTGTGTTTGCGTAAAGAGAACTTGAGTTGTACAACGTATTTTCAACCTGTGTATCACTTCTACAGCTATTCTTTTATGGGCTTACTCCAGTGCCTTGTGGTATGCAGAAACAGTATAACCTTGTTCCCGAAATGCAAATATGAAGGACTTGCATAAACTAAGTAACTGGAAAATTCTCAACTAGATATTTCAGGTGGGCACTGGAGAAATATAAAATGATATTCCTATCGGTGGTTTGAGAGTATAGATCACTGAAAATCTTACCCTTATTGCTCAAAGATGTGTCCACATCCAGAAAAGTGATCTGGGAACTGGAAATATCAGCATTAAAAACATTCCTTTAAAAGCTAGAATTTAAAAAGAAAGCTAACTCCTCAAACCGAGGCAGATTGCCTTTCCAAATGACAAACACATCATCAATATAGCGAAACACATGGATTTACATGGCAATGTGGAAATATGCTACCTCCAAAAAAGAGAATGGCCGGGGATGGTGTCGCTGCCCGCAGCTGTATCATTCGTTTTTTGTGGTATTTCTGGTGATCCATCCATTTGATAGGCTTAACTGGACTTCTATTTGGCTTCTCCCATACCTAGTGCGATCATCAAAATCTTAAGATATGCGTTATCTTTTAAAAAATCGAGAATACCTTGCATTTTTGGTCATTATACAACAATAGGTGGTACTTTGTCAGTAGGTTTAGGAATTATATTTTTATCTTTCTCTAGTGGAGTAATCACCTCTCTTTCATCCCTGCCTATGGTGGAGCAAGCGTGTCTATTTTTACTAAAGGTGAATTGTAACATGTCAGATCATTTTAATGTATGTTTCAGAAAATGTCCAGAAGGTTAAAAAAATGCTCTTAAATTCAATCCAAGGGGTCAGTATCTTGTTAGGCTTCCAGACAGGATTCGGTGTCCAGAAAAATATTGTCATGACCCCATATCTCTCATATTGAAAGAGTTTAATATCAAGCTTAAAAGTATTCAAAGTTAGTAGGGCAAAAAAACAGTCCCCTACTAAGCCGCTTAATTTCATCCACTGAGAGTAAACGGTTTATGTTCAGGCTACTTTATTGATTTTCTCCAATTCTTTGGAGAACTTTAATTTCTCACTTCTTCAAATTCTCACGTTCTTTTGTGTTTTTCACCCACTCCTCTTGGGTCTGTGTTGTGTGGAACCACTTGAAAACGGGAACCTGTGGAGGCTGTAGATTGAGCAAGTGCCCCTTGTGGCATGTTACTATCTGATGAAATATTATCCATCAGGGGGTCACTTTCTGATGACATGGTACTTCTTATGTTTCAAAATGTTTATTTCCCCATGACCGGAAACCTCCTGCGGCATGTGTTGAAATCTGTGAGCCAGGGATAGACTCTACCTTCAATGTAGTCTTGGCTTACTTGTTTGAACATTTATCTTTTATTTTATTTTACTTTATCTGAATACACAACGAGGTCCGTAACTCTGATTGGAACATAGTATCTCTTAGATTTAGTTCAGGGGGCATTGATCTCCTGATTGCATTGACAGAACTGTATTTTAACTTTCTGTCTTGTTCTCTGCCAGCCAACCACTGCAACACAGGCGAGCAAGACGGCACAGCCACATGATGCTATCTCACACAGACTTGCAGAAACTTATAGCTAAGTATATTGACACTGATGATAAAATACAACTAGGCACAACAGTCTCTTTGTGCATTCTTTAGCGCAATCAAAAACCGGCTTCATTTTTATATTTATTATTCCTATGTGGGCAGTACAGCGCGGGCAGACTAAAGTCAGAACTATTTTCAGTTTGGGATAGTGTGGAGAGGGATTAGAACACCAATCAGGTTTTTATTGCTGTGTTGTCTGTGTTTCTGTTACAGCTCTATTTGACCTGGTGACCAGTGGCGTCACAACCCCCCGTGCAGGGGGTGTGGCCGCACCGGGTGACACCATCAGAGGTGGTGACACTAAAATGACTGATAGTCATTTTGGTATCACCCCCTCTGAAAAGTCGGGCACTTGGTCATGGACTGAGAACCTGACAGTTACACAAGAGAAGAGGGGACTCGGCGGCATACCTTATTCTAGCGGGTGAACGTCACGTCCTCTCTTTGCCAGCATCCATCACCAAGATGGCTGCTGGCAGGTAAGCGTATGACATCATTGTGCAGGTGCGTGATGATGCCACGAATGCGTGATGACCATCAGGGTGTCACCCGGCGGCCGCTCCGGGTGACACTACAGCTTTGGATGCCCCTGCTGGTGACCGTTATCAGTGAAAGTGAAAGAAAATCACACATTTTTGGTTGCCATCATAACAGGAATATAATGGAAATGTTCCAGTGGGAACACTAGCTCTGATGACTGTGCTGACCACCAGAGATTTCCCTCATTTTGTAGGATTTCCTTTCACTTCCTGTTGTGGCTAATGGACAGGAAATTAAGGGAAATCTCCCCAATGGGACACAGAAGGCAAAGAAAAAAAACTGACAGGGGTTATAACCTTCCCTTAGTATATCCAAAACTGACAAAAAATGGCTTCAGTTCTACTTTAATTATATTCTGTTCATTTAAAAACACATCCAAATTAATTTAAGAACAATCTATTGAGCTGGCTAAAACTATTTCCTGAGGATGTCTATTCCACAAGGTCACAGCTCTTGCTGTGAAGAAACCTCTCTGTCTGTAAAGGTTAAACCTCTTCTCCTCCAGATTTGCAATGTCTTTAAAGTACTGTAAACATCTTCGCACCACGTTGACTATATCTAGCAATTAGGTGATGCTACACACTAAACACCTCTTCTCAAGGGAGAATAAATTCAGTTCAGCTAATCCTTCCTCAAAGCTGAGCTCCTCCATGTTTTCTGTTCATTTAGTTGTCCTTCTCCGCAATCTCTCCAGTTCCACAACATCCTTTATGAGAACTGGTGCCCAGAACTCAACTGCGTATTCCAGATGAGGTTTTACTAATCTTTTTTTTTTTTTATTGGGGCAGGATTATGTCTCTCTGGAGTCAATATCTCTTTTTATACAAGAAAGTATCTTGCTAACCTTAAATACTGCAGCCAGACATTGCATGATGTAATTAAGTCTATGATCTACCAGGACACCCAGATCCATCATTTGCATATTGGACAAAACACCATTGTCCAGTGCATAATTTCACTTCTCTCATCAGACAGAACATTGTCATTCTCTAGATTTAGTCTCTTCGAACATCAAAGAAAACATAATTGTTCAGAAATTCAGTTCCCACATCAAAAAGATTGTTCATCAGATACATTCTCTTTCCATGTGTAGCGCTTGCCCCCGAAGGAGCCGCTCAATATGAACTAGGGTTCTCCATCCTGTTTGTCAGCCACGAGCCCCTTACTCAGATCCAGCAACACCGACACTCCGGAACCGAACAGGCTCAAGTCATAGGGTCTTTTTAGTATTTATTTGCACAAGATCTAACAGGAGAGAGGGTTTAGGATTGTAGGATACCCGGGTATTAATTCAGAGGACTCTGTATTCTCCCGTAGCAACGGCTAGAATTAATAGCACGATGGTCATTTAGGAGCGACCAGTAATAGAAATAGTACAGCGGATAGCCAGGATAGTCCAGGACCTTGAGAGAGAGAACTATCTCTGGACCCATAAAGCAACAATTGGCTTCTTCTCTAGCAAGCACCTGGGAATAGGGTGAGGGATCTCCTACAGGGTTCCAGACGGTAGCTCTCACCAGCTCCTCTGCAACACTCCTTGATAGTAGTAGACTCCACCTCCAGCCCAGCTTTTATCAGGGTTTCTTTCAGCTGCATCTGAAGTCTCTGGGCCCTCAGCATCTGCCACTTGCTGAGGTGCATACCAGATATCCAGTAGCATCTTCTGCTTCTAGACCCCCAACACCTGCCACGTGCTGAGGCCCAAGCAAAGCATCTGTAGTATCCTAGGCCTCTAGGCCCCCAGCACCTGCCATGTGCTGAGGCCCAGGCCAGTCACTTGCTTCACACAGGCCTCCTCCCTTGGAGGGCCCCTAGGGCGGAGAGGCCTCTGCAAAGTGTCCCCAAACCTTTTATCACCCTGCTCCACCCATACCTCTGAGTCATCCTACTCAGGGATTGGTCAGAGTCAGGTGTATAGTCATAGTCTGAGGATGGATCCTCCCTCACTGTCTGCTGAGTCCCCAACCCAGCAACAGGAGGAGCAATAAATCCAGCAAACTCAGGGACACCTGTACAATGCAGAACTCAGAATAAACAGCATCTAGTCTGGTTACAGTCCAGATATACACTAAATTTGATAGCGACATTCTAGAGGGCGCTACACATGTAAGAGAAAAAGTCATCATTCATTGGATAATTGCTATTTACACTTTCGGCAAAACATCATTGTCCACTAGATAAATCTTCTTTGTGCGTAAGAGAAAACATCATTCATCAAACAACTGCTCATTCTGCAGGTAATACCATTTCACTTTTTCTATAGGCTGCATGTAATTTTCAATACCTGCTCCTATTCTTTTGTGTATGGATGCTGCCCAGGATCACATCTTATGTTTCCTGTTCCTTGTGTAATTCTCAGTCAGAGGCATAACTACAAACTATGGGGCCCCATAGCAAACTTTTGAGGCCCCTCTGGCTAACTCTCTCTTTAGCAGTTGGCAGTGTCAACTATGACAATGTATGTATCAAGTACAGGCAGCAGGAGAGCTGCAATCATAGCCAATATACTAGGGAGCAGTGCTGGAGGTAAAATGTATGGTAGCACTAATAATAATAACCATAATGATATTTTATATTATGATAAAATGATTGATACTCTTGCACACTCTATTCATGAAACTTTTTTTTTTGGTAGACCTACAAACTTCAGCCCTCATATAAAGCTTTAACATTTGTGAAACTCTGG
>NW_017306856.1:91909-99294 GCF_000935625.1 Nanorana parkeri | reverse complement strand
TGTGTAGCAGAAGTTCAGAGGACAATAAATCTACACTGCTAAGATAGATAAGCAAATGCTTCTTACTGCACAAAGGGGGAACTGTGACCAGATCAGGGGTGCCCATTAGGTCGATCGCGATTTACCAGTCGAACGCAAAGCGAACACTGGCAGATCGCGATCAGCTCACTGACCTGAGCTCCCTCCCGCGGTGCGGAGAGAGAGAGAAGAGAGACAGCAGAGAAAGTGAGAGAAGAGACAGCAGAGATAGAGAGAGAAGAGACAGCCGATAGAAACAGGGGAGAGAGCGAGGAGAGAGAGCACGAGGAGAGAAGAGACAGCCAAGAGAGAGGGCTGGTTCACACCACAAAATCTGCGTTCCAGAGTGTTCGGCCTCTAGAACACACTGGAACGCAAGCCGGGCCCCCTGTGATTGCCCTCACACGGAACGCAGGCACATTAGTGCCTGCGTTACAGTCCAGTGCGATCTGCAAAAATAGTGTTTGCAGCATTTTTGCAGATCTCACTGGACCGGAAATACAGGCACTAACGCAGGGCGATCGCACTGTGGGCGATGGCATGGCTGCAGTGCCATTGACTTCAATGCAACACCTCGGCCCCTCCCGCCCCTGAATGCAGGTGTTTTTTCATTGGTAGATCTCATTGAGCTCGTCATTTGACAAGTAGATCCCCAGACGAAAAATTGTGGACGATCCAGCCCTTCTATACTGGAAACTTAACAGTGTAGTTTTCCTCATCAGCCACCCTAATGGCACCCCCCTCCCACCCCAGGCCCCATAGCAGTCGCATGGGATGCCATGGCTATTATTACGTCACTGTTCTCAGTAACTTTCTTACCAAGCAAACATCAATTGGCTTGTGTAGGGCTGAATAGTTTACAGGAGAGAAGTTTTAATATCACATGGCACATATTTTTATAATGCTTCAGGCCCACCCAAAATCTATGGTTCTTATGAAATACCTTTTGAAACTCACTACAGTACTATAACCACTATCCAAAATCCTGGAATAAATGGCTTTTCAAAATAGCTTTTTCGTACCATCGCACACAGGGGAGAATGTATCAAAACTGAAGCAGAGAGAATCCGGAACAGTTGCTCACAGCAGCCAATCAACTTCTCTCTTTACTCAGTTTAGCTTTGAAAAAGAAAAGATCGAAGCTGATTGGTTGTCATGGACAACTGCTCCAGATTCTGTCTGCTCCAGTTTTAATAAATTCCCCTCATAGGGGCCGATCTATAAATCTTCTGCCCAGCGAATAATAAGGAAGCTGTTTGACAGCAGCTGAGGTTTAAAGAAGAACTCCAGGCAAAAAAAACTTTTCCTAACCCTTGCAGTTGGGCTCCCTTTCTTCTGCAAGGGTTAAGTGCTCGTTTTAGTCTATGCGCAAAAATAACAAAGTTTTATTTACCCGATCTTCAGAGCTAGCTTGTTCTTAGACTGGCCTTTCCAGCCTCTCTCCTCCTACGCTGCAGTGGTCTAAGGTCCCTGAGTCATCACATCCAATACACTGTGTATAGGATGTAAAGATGCTGAGGGACATTCCATCACTGGTAGCCACTGCAAAGGTTAAGAAAAGTTTTGCCCGCAGTTCTTCTTGAAGATTGTTTTAAAGGGAACAAAGAGTGTTAAAACGTGTGTAGCCCTAGGTAAGCTTAACTATATAAAAAATAGGATACTAAGCAAATTGCATAATGGAAAAAAGATTCCCCTATAAAACCAGAATCAAAAAGAGATCAAATTTCATAACCTACATTCCAAATACATGTGTATGGAAAAAAAAAATATGGGAGTCTACCGGTACAATCATTATCTCCATATAAATCTAATTGTATCACAACCCCCAAGGATTACATACAGCGATTTCACATATACTGTAGAAGATTAATATTTTAGTCCCAATATAATATTTATAAAATGTACCACTAACAATTCAATCAAAGTCCATCATATTGTAACCAACTGCAGCACATACATAATGCAGAGCCCTGCGTGAGGAAAGAAACACAGCAAGGCAGCTAAATGGTCATCATCAGATAAAACCTATTATAGTGCAAGGAAGACAAGGGAAGGCAGCACAGCACTATCCTGAATAACACAAATAACCCAATGGCTTACAAAAATGTTATTTGTTCCAGGATAAATCAAAAGACTGGTGGCCTCAGGTGGCCGCTTTACTTGCCTTGCGGTAGCGCCGGGCCTGCTGGTGACCATTGTCACCGCGCGAAAATACAAAATTCTAAAGCTGTCCCCAGAAGAAGCAGTAAGGGGAAACCTGTTCTGGGAACATCTGTCTAATAGGGAGTTTGCACTCACGTTGGGAAATTTCCTCTGAATGTGCGTTGAGTGTTTTAGGAACGTTATACAAGTGTTACTTGAGCCCTATATAATGTGCATTATGATGGAAGCAGAATCAAAGGAGCAGCATTTTTTTCTAACACACCTCAATGCACCTAAAACCTGCAGATGTAAACAAGGCCATTTTCTCCCGGAAAGGTATACTCTGCAGAGTAAACCTTTCCCTGCTATCTGTTTTTTTTTCCTTGACATCAGGGCCGCCGGTCGCCATCAGTCAGAAAAAAAACGGCATAAAAATGAATAGCTAGAATGTGATTGGCTATTTGAATTTGCAATCGCAGACTAGCTATTGCACCCACCCACTGCTGCTGTCAATCAGCAGAGGTGGTCCTAAAGTTCTCCATCAGGTCCTCCTCTTTTGACTGACAGCAGCAGAGGGCGGGTGCAATAGCCAGCTTGCTATTGGCTATTGCAAATTGAAATAGCCAATAGCAATCTAGCTATTCATTCCAATGCTTTTTGTTTATGCTGACGGCAAGCTGCTGTCAGAATACTAAAAAAAAAACAGCAGATAGCAAGGAAAGCATTAGCTTCTTTGCTATCTGCCATAATTTCAGGGGGGGTGCTCTCTTCCTTGTTGTTGCCCCCCTATCCCCCGCAGAGGGGGGGGGGGGTTGACAGAGGGCACCTCCCTGAAATGAGAAGGGCACCTCCCTGAAATGACTTATTTCAGGTTGGGATCCTTGTTAGAAGGAAATTACATTAGCATTGTACAGGAAACATAAATAAAAGAACTTCCCGTGTATCATAGATAAGCATGCATATAGAAAACTAACATTGCACTACAGCGTCATCTACAGCTCAAAAGACATATCAGTACTCATCAGAACGTGAGTAATGCAATCAATACATATCAGCATATTGTGCTGTAATTCCAAAATGTTTATGGTTAAATATAATAAAATCCACACCAAGAGCAGGCACCTAGAGCTAGATGATATGTATAAAAAGCTAAACTAGTTTTTAGTAGCTGCATTTAAAGCAAGCAGTGCAGTCTTCATTATGCAGTCTACAGAAACTTTCCTTTTACACTGACATATTGCTGAATATTGGTCGCGTTCAGGGATTATTAAATTAAAACATATGGCTGTGCGCAGACTTGGTGCATAAAGAACAGACTGTTATCCTTTGTAGAACACAATCCATTTCCTAAAGGTCTATTTTTGGGGGGATTTATTGCAGCTTTCAACTGAGATTGCTTGACATGTTTGGTGTCTATTTACCCGACGTGACCCGATCTTTTATATTTTACCAAAAAACTGGGTAATAATAAATGTTTCCTAACATAATGTTAAAAAAAACTTTTTTTTCCCCAAATTTTCTGTAATTTTTCCTAATTATAGTAAAAAATAAAAACCCCAGTGGTGATTAAATACCACCGAAATAAAGCTCTATCTGTCCCCAAAAAATGGTATAAAATTCATTTCAGTAGGGCCTGACGCCGGTGGTGAAACGGCAGAGAGGACGGACAGTGCTTGAACAGATGGGCTGATGTGCCCCTGCTGAGAGGAGTTTTATATACGCACAAACATATCTACTTTTCTGAGTAAATTCCTTTTGACTATTTCAAGATTAAACGTGTCTACACTTAGATGGGGGGGCTCTTGTGGTTTTTTTTTAATGCAGAGAAGTCAGCTGAAACAAAATATTTCCTCATGGGAGGAGTAGCTGTGATGGAAGGAATGGAATGGGTAATGCAGTCTGTTAAAAACGGTCGCTTTATGCTGCTCTACAAATATACAATTCTAAAAACACTAGAAAGAACAAACCACTATTTCTACGTACACAGTATCCCCCAATTAGAGGCAAACATATTATAGTTCTGGAGAGAACTGTATTGGGTGCCATAATACCACCTCATGTGACAAAACCCAGGCCAATGAAATTAGTGTACGTGGCACCGATTGATCGGCTGATATATTGCATTCCCCATGTCTGTCTTAGTGCCTGCACAGATGGATTTCATTTTGTATAGCAAGTAAATACAGAATTTAAGTTGCTCTGATATAGTGACATTAGAAATAGCAAGAATGCAGGAGGGTCACCTTAGGGCTGGTCAGTGTGTACTGAGAAACCTGACTCTGGGGTCCATAGATGTCACCTATGGACCGCACAGTATCTGATGAAGCACAGAAAATATTCACTAGATTACAGAATCACAGCACCAGTCAAAAATATGAAAATAATAGCTGTCGATAGTATGTGTATTCTGGGAACATTAGAATGCCAACAACACACTGACACACAAAAATCAGGCTAGTTTAAGGTGTAACTCTAACCATTAGATTTTTTTCTACGTTTTGGGTAGAGTCGGGTTAATACTTTTGACTGTTTTATATTGCTGTCTAAGCCCCTTTTGAGAAAGAAAACGGCCTCACTTCCTGTCCTTGTGACCACATGACAAGTAAAAGCCAATCTCCACAACAGAGATACAGACTACAATTAAAACCTGAAAGGTTTCAACCCTTCTACCCCATAAAAGCTGAAAAAAAACCTGCTAGTTAAAGTTGTAATTTAAATTTATAATAGTAGGCTTGAATGCATTAACAAATCATTAACCTATACCTGGGGTGATGCCAGCAGCAAGCTGCCAATCCAAGCTGTCCACAGCATGATGCGATTTCGTTGTCCAGCACTGGTGAAGCTGAGGGGGTATAGGATGGCCCAGTGGCGGTCCAGACTGATGACCACCAGCACTAATGCAGCAGAATACATGGCAAACAGCTTTCCAAAATTAAGGATCTTGCAGGAAAGTTCATCTGCATACCACTGAATCATTATATTCCACATGGCATCTAGTGGCATAACCAAGAGAGTAACCAGCAAGTCAGCCACGGAGAGACTGAGGATGAGAATCCGGAGGTGAGATTTACATCTTTTACCACTGATACTGCACAGAACAGCCACATTGCTGCATGATGCTATCAGAAAGAAGCAGCAGGTGACACCTACACGAACTTTAGCAGCTGCTGTGAATGTAGGTTCTCTCCAGGGGCCTGGGAATCCCAAAGCTGAGATGTTGGCATCAGACACGACCAGATGGCTTTGATTCACGATCGCTGGCTGCATGGCCATGTTTGGTCTAAAAACATATACAGGAAAAAGACACATTGAGAATATGACTTGTAGTAAGGTCAGACTTCATTATTTATTTTCTTTTTATAAAAGGAACTATTAATCATTTGTCGTCTTCAAACACTTTTTAATGATGAAATAGATGGCAGTGTCAGTCATCACAGTTATAACACAATTGATACCTTTTTGCAGAATTTGAAAGAATAAGTACACTCAACAGAACTGAAGCCCAAACTTTTTTTTTAGTCCCCGTTCACACCTAGTTGTTTTGTCGCTCAAAGCTAAGCCCGACAAAACCCTTAAGACAAGGTATCCTATTAATCTCTATGGCCCCTGTTCACACCTGAGCGATTTGTCCCACCGGTGTGAAAAAAAGGCCATAGAAATGGATGGGATTCCTTCTCCTTCTGCTTAGCTTTGAGCGACAAAACATCTTGGTGTGAACGGGGACTACGTTTTGGATAGAGTAAGCAAGGGTTTTCTTTCACTGTCAGTGATAACAGTCACTATTTTTTCAATCACACCACACTGGAACGCACTGCGTTACCACATGTTGTGACGTGACCGTTCGCATTGAGGGCGGGAAGTATATTTGGGGTGCCATTCACTGCAACACACTCTGGCACTGTAATCGCACGGGGGGTGCATTCTGCAGTACAATGCATTTACCGTGCTGTGATCTAGCCTATGCTAGATTTAGATTAAAACATCCACACTACACAAATCTCTGCTGACAGCTAGTGTATTGAGGCAGCTGCAGCATCTACAACTGGCTGAATACCTGAACAATGACTGCATCTGATGGGGCACTGTCACTGTTTGGCTGAAATTCTTTCCCCAGGCTCATTCAGTTTCTAAATTTTCTTTTGTTGAGCCACGTGGTGCCATAAGGGTCACCCACAGCTCGAATTTCAGGCGGTTCAGCAGGAATCAGCCAACATTTGACACATGTATGGGTAACTTTTGTTGATTTGATGCCAGTAGAGTTAACTCATCTACCCAATGATCTGGAAGACTACAGGAGGGAGAACCTTCATGGCAGGATCTCCACATATTCTTTTAAAGAAAGCTGTAGATTTAAAAAGATTTAAAACAACTTTTGAAGTGATATTAACTTGTTGACATTTTTATAACCTTTTATAGCTTTTTGGGTTTACATCTACTTTAAGGGGTATATTCACGAACCTGCCGAGGGATCTGGCCGTAGCTTCGGCCGATCCTTCGGCTAGCTTCGGCCCCAGGACCCCTTCGGTTCAGGAGAACCGAGGGGGTGTTGTACGGGCTATTCACAATAGCCCGTACAGCTCCCGATCATGGCCGAGCGGCTCGGTCGAGCCGATCGCATATGCATCGGCTCGGCTGAGCCGTGCAGAAAGCCAAAGCTGGCCGAGCAGCCGGCCATCCCGAAGCCACACAAAGCAGGCCGATATACGGCGGATTTCAGCCGATGTACGGCTGAAATCAGCCGTACCAGCCTGAAGTGAATAGCCGAACAGTGTTCGGCTCACTTCACTTCTGATCGGTCATTCACTCGGCTGCCCTCGGCAGCATAGTGAATAGACCCCTAAGTATTCTTGTATAATCATTTAGCTCCCAGTTACCAAGCACTTTGAGAATAATGATGTCTCCGTAGTTGAGTCTTTTAAAAGGAAAGCTGAAAGATGGAATCTTCTTCCACTTAATTTAATGGGAAATAATAGTCTGCTTTATATGATCTACTTATCTTCAACATTTTAACATTGTAAGTTATATCTTCCCAGTCCACAGCCATTTTCTTTTTATGGAACCGAAAATATCCCTTGCATATCAGTAGACACTTTATAATACAGTAGACTTGTAATATGGCAGGCATGGTGTACCCCAATTATTAATCTTATTACTTAGCCATAAGATGTATACTGTATGTATGTGTGTGTTTATAAATATATATATATACACGTATATATATATAT
>NW_017306856.1:87500-91878 GCF_000935625.1 Nanorana parkeri | reverse complement strand
ATATATATATATCCCACAATTTACCTCTTATTCATGAAATGCAGACCACAGCGTGAAGCCTGTGTTGCCCTATGACATAGAGGGCTCTGTGACTGAGAAAAGGTAATGTGACCATGACTGGCTTTATTCCCAGCTAATCTTTTTACCAACTTCAATTCACTTCACTTGCACCCTGATGGATTTGACTCTCAAAGCCAGTGGAGCACTGTGCATTTTTTGTTTTTTAAGTAGAGGTACAGCCACACTGCTGCTTTTTTAATGGCCCCTAAGTCTAGGGACAAATTGTCTTCCTAGTGGAATGCAGGCAGTTTGAGCACTCTATTATGTGACCTGTGTGATCTCCTCCGCAGACAGTCATTCAAACAATTTAATCTGAATTGTTACAGAGCCTTAAAATGATAACGCATGGACAAAATTGTGTAATGGTTGATGCTTCAAAGGATGCAAAGGAAGTGCCGATTACTGACGTATGGTGTGGAGCTGTATATATTCTTAACAGCTCTGGTCAGCAATTACAGGATTTATCGTATGTCATTTGGCACATTGCAAGACAATAATCCCTAGCACTGCATCCTTGTGATTCTGGGTTTTATTGACAATGATTCAAAACTATTTGCAACATTAAAAAGAATAGCGCAATATGTTTGTTTTGTACTGTGAGACTGAATTGATATATTTTGAAAAAAACATGATATGTTCCCCTTCAAATGCTTCTTCAGGCATGTACACAGAGGGGAGCAACCTAAGGGTTCAATGAGTTAGCAGCTGTGTGTGTGTGTGTGTGTGTGTGTGTGTGTGTGGGTCTCTCTACCTAAGTGCCTCCTAACCCTAGTCGGATTTGGACAGCCTCTCAAAGTAGAACTACAGACAAAAGCAAAAACAACATATTTGCTGTAGGTTTTAAATGCATTAATGCAGTAATTTTTGTTCCTGCTAGAAGACATCTTGGTTTTGCATTACCGGTAACAGGATGACAGCTCTGTTTGTCTGCAATAAAATAGTGCAGCAGCATTGTCACCCTGTGGTCAGGGTAGCTTAAAGCTCATCTCCAAGCTACCCCTGCACTGCAAGGGTTAAGTGGTCATTTTTGTCTAGGGGCTGGAGTAAAGCAGATTTACTTACTGTACCTGTACCTGATCCACGCTTCCATGGGCTCCTACAGTGCTTTTAGACGGGTCTCCGCAGCCTTCTCTCCTGGGCTCCGGCAGTTTAAGGGCCACTGACATCAACACATTTAATGCAGCCAGGTTCCATAGAACTGCATTAGCTATAAGGGCATTCCACTAGCTAAGCAGAAGGAGAGAAGAGCGCTGACCGCTGGGTCAAGTAAGTAAATATGCTTTTCTTGAGCCCCTAGAAAAAATCTAGCACTTAACCCTTGTAGTAGGAGAGTAGCCCCACTGCAAGGGTCATTTTTATGTGTGCCCAGAGATGGGATTTAACATGGACATGTAGATTTAGGGCCCATTCACACCAGAAAACGTTGGGACTGACTGGATGTTTTTTTCTTCAGTGCAGCCCCAGTGCAAGACAGGGTAATTTGTCTTGTTTCCGATGGGTTCAGTTCACACCACCACATTGCGGTTATGTGTCATGAAAAAAAGTACAGCATGCAGTACTTTTTTTAGTGCAGCGCAATATGATGTGGCACAGCCACATTGCCCTGTGCTGTGCCCATAGAACTTAATGAAATGTTACTTGTGGCATTTCAATCAAGTTCTAACAATATAATTTCAATCAAGTTCTAACAATAAAAAAGGTAAACAATGCCATGCGTCACAATCAGCACATCAGCAATGTGCCAGGTTGCGTAGCTGCTGGTGTGAATGGGCCCTCAGAGGATTTAAATAAGAAACAAACAAATTAAATCCCAACTGCAGCTGACACTTTTTGGGCAGTGACAGCAACAGTTTTCAATGTTCATTTTTACAGAAAAAAGGTTTAAACCACATTGAAGGTGGCTATTGTAGGCACCCCTGGCAATGTTATAGCTTGTGCCAGCCCAATCATTTTTGTTGGACAGCTTGGTCTGCTTGTAAATGTGTAGTAAATATAAATAAAGTTATGTGAAATAAATAAGGAAGCAATATAATAAATATAATCATCACCACTATTAATCACCTACAGATAGGGTTGCCACCTTTTCTTCAAGCGTAACCCGAACACTCTAGCGACACGTGGACATATTTTTTTGGGAGAATGAGTCGCAGCTTATTCATATGGAAAAGGAACCACCCATTAATATGTAAATATGACAGTTGAGACTATTTTTAGTGGGGGGGCAGTAGCCCCTATCTTAATTTTGGTTGCCCCTGTCTACCTGACACCTTGTGTCCGGGTTTCTGGTGCCATGAAACCCGAACACAGCATTCAAAACCAGAACTGTCCAGGTGAATCCTGGACAGGTGGCAACCCTACCTACAGAATACAATATTTTTTGCTATAGCGTTACTTTTAACATCTATTAACACAAGCCTTTAGCCTAAAACGTCATTCTTACATTTCCACTCTCTGTTCATAAACAAGGTTTTAATACATGCTACCTTTAGTTTTAAAGGAAATGTTCTTTCCCAGTATCATCAAGGCCCTTTACAGTGTTCCATGCCTTTTCCTGTGTCATGTATGGTCTGCGGCATTTCACACCAGCAGAACGCAATTACTTGGCTTTCTCAAGGGACCTTCCTGTCACAATATCATCCTTAATATTTATGACATTCCCGCAGAATATAACGCTAAGCAGAACTGTTTTTAAACTGATGCTGAGATAATGAAAAGCAGTTGGGAGCCATCTGTTTTTAGTACACTGTAGGCTGTCTCACCAAATCAGAGATCTCTGTTTTCCAGCCGTGTAATCCGTGCCCACTTACTTGTCATCAGCATGGTAACTCACATACGTTCTGCCAGGGAAACAAAACGGGCAGAAGTAAAAAAGTGACACTAAGAGGCACATTTATAAAGCAGTGGGTGTGAATTTCACAAAAAATTCAAATGTTGTCGCATCAATCACTGTCATTTAAAGCGCAGTTCCACTTTTGCAGTCAAAGTTGAAAAAAAAAATTCTACAGTAAACTCCCCATTAAACTCCATTTAAGCAACCGACAGTCGCAAGCCACCAACAAAATAGATAGAGGACACAATATGCACATAAAAAAATTGTGGGTTGCTTGGTGCACGCTAACAAATCTCATTAGAAACTACATTTATTTTGTTGCTAACTAAAATCTTTATCTACATCTTGCTGCCGCAGAATGTAAACAATGGGGGGAAATAGCCAGCCTGCTATTGGCTATTTTAAATTGCAATAGCCAATAGTAGGCTGGCTATTATGCCCGTCCACTGGGCAGAGAAATGGACCTGAGAGAGAATTTTTTCAGGGCCGTTCCTCTGCTCAGTGGGCAGGGCTTCAATAGCCAGGCTGCTATTGCAATTTGAAATAGCCAATAGCAGTCTGGTTATTGCTCCTGGCTGCTTACATTCACCTGTTGGCTGCGGAAGCTAGCCGGCAGGTGAATGTGTCTGTGGGGGGAATCGGGGTGACGCAGGGGATAGGGGGGCTACTTGAGAGTTATCACTAACTCTCAAACAACCAGAAACTACTTGTAAAGTAAGCATCGTAAGGGGAATTTATCAAAACTGGAGCAGACAGAATCTGGAGCAGTTGTCCATGGCAACCAATCAGCTTCTCTCTTCAGTTTGTTTGATTAAGATTTGAAAAAGAATTGATTGTCATGGGCACCTGCTCCAGATTCTGTCTGCCCCGGTTTTGGTCAATTACCCTCCATGTCTTTCTAGAAAATGGTTAGGTGTTTTTTTTTTTAGGTGTAAAGCTGAACTTCAGGGCAACCTGTCCAAAACACACACACAGGAAACAGCTGCTTCACCTGCTAAAGTATTGGTATTTCTGTTCAACCAGTTCTGAGATTTTCACACCTCTGCTACACCACACAGCCATGTTTGTTTTCCTCTACTACAGTAACTTATACTTACAGATCTCCTCCCAGTTCCCAGCCTGTGATTGCATAGTGAAGAAGAGCTCACCTCTCTGCGACTTTGCTGTCTCCTCCTATCATCATGTACCTTGTTAGCACATGAATTGGTTGACTCCCTGTGCTACTTCTCCCCCTACCACTGTGAGCTCTTCTGTACAGGGATCGTTCACAAGGTCAAATTCAATTTACACTACTTCTTAGGAGTTCAAATCAACTTTATTTTTCCTAACACCAAAACTCCACCCAGCAGCCTCTAACAAGGTTTTGCCCCCTAATGGAGCTCAATCCTCCTCCCTCCACCTTTCTTACCACTCCACTAGCTTCTCCCCCTATCCTTACTCCATACACGCCCCCCCCCCCCCACCCCTCACCCCCCAGACACACCTCCC
>NW_017306856.1:84197-87012 GCF_000935625.1 Nanorana parkeri | reverse complement strand
CCCATCCTTTCTCCCTCAGGAAAGCATCAGCTATTGTAGATTATAAATGAATAAATGATGTATGATAAATTATGAACTATATAGCATGATAGATCAATACTGCTGAATTCTCCTAGGATATTTTTTATGTCGTAATTGAGATCATGATGTGGTTTTAGTATGTATTAACTAATAATTTGGAGGACATAAACTAGAGACCTCTCATGACCCAAAGCTCAGTATATAGCGAGCTAAAGCTTGCAGTATACTGAGATCGCCGCAGCCGGGACGGATCCCGACATTACTGTCGAGATCCACCCAGCTGCGTGAGTGACAGCTGGCTCTGGCTATCTAGAAGCAGAGCCAGTTACCCGCCCCCTCCTCCATCCATTCCTCCACTGAGCGCTGGAGGATCGAAGCGGGGAGGGGGGAATCCCTGCGGGGGGTGATGACTGGTGGTCACGGCTCTCTGCAGGTAGATGATCAAGAAGTGAGCAAGTGACAGTATGCGTTCGCTTACTTCCCGATCTATTGAGCCGACGTGTGACAGCCTCATTGTCACAGGTCGGCTCGAACTATGAGGCTGAGTGATTTTCACTCACTTCATAGTTCTCCTTTAAGTAGAAGGTGGTAGAGCAATTTGCTGTTTATTTCTCCTCCATTTCTTTTGTATAATATTTCTTTATTATTTCTGGATATAACAATATAAACATCATGTTAAGACACTCTCACGGGAAGAGACCCAGCCAAAATCAACAACAACAGAAAAAAAACAAGAAAAATATTCATAGAACATCCACCATAAATTTTCCATTAGCGTTAAAATGAATTCTTCCCCTTAAGGCTCTCAGCTAGACAGAGGTTCTCCTCCATATTCACAAATGTGTGTATACATATTTACTTCTCCCTCCATGACCTCTTGCTTTATGATTAGGCAACATTAGGGGTGAAACATGTTATATAGAGGCTGCAGGGTGTATGTACTTCCTTCCTAAAGTCTTCTCCAGGACATCCCAAAGATTCTCAATGTGGTTAAGGTCTGGACTCTGCGATGGCCAATCCATGAGAGAAAATAATAAGAGAAAATAACGTCTCATACTCCCTGAACCACTCTTTCACAATCTGAGCCCGATGAATCCTGGCATTGTCTTGGAATATGCCCAATGTGCCATCAAGGATGACAAATTCCATTGATGGAAAAACCTGATAATTCAGTATATTCAGATAGGCAATTATCTACAGGGGCTTCTGCGCTCGATCATTTGATTGATATTCAGATAAGCAGCTGATGTCATTTTTAGACCTGACCAAGTGAAGCAACCCCAGAATAAAACACTTATCCAATGGAAGGCTCTTACCTATTTGCTTAGCTAAATCCAGGTGGTGACTGTTTTGGGGGGCCAGGCAGTGTATAAGGGCAGATCTAACAGTTGTAGCTGTTAGGGAACAGTGTTGACATGCTTCCAGCTGGCCATACACGTAACATTACATGACAATCAAAGGTTTCAACCACCAAATAATTCCTTGGAAAGATATAAATATGCATTCTTGTATTGGGTGAGCATGCATGTTTGTGTATTGACAGGGCCTTGGCATTAGGCTGGGATTCTGGACATGAGACATGCATTGGAGAGTGGCTGTTGCAGCATTTGTTCAAGTATAGGGTCTGAGTAGAGGGTCACTGTAGAGGTGCCCATAGACATGAAAACCCACATAATATGGCTTGGCTTCAAATCAGCTAAAAGGGAACACTTCAAACCTACAGGTATTACAACCCATACAAATAACGTACAGAGTTAACTATTTCCTTTCACAAAGTATGTGCCTGTTCTCAGCTGTAAAAGTCTAAACTTGTATGTCCCAATGTGAAATTCTCATTATACAGGAAACAAGAGTAATGGTTTGACACTGGCACTGGTGGCTATGGACATTTAAAACATGTACCTACCAGGCCAATAATTTGATATCCAGTGTGTGCTCTTCAGGTTCTTTCACTGATAACCAGTGTGAGTTGATTTGTTCCTCTGTTCTTGAATTTATTTTAATTCTGATATTTCCATTCTATATTTGTTTGCTATAAATAGATTATTTTCTTCTTCTGTAATCCACACAAGGCTGAGAGGGCAGACGATGTGCAGCCAGGAATCAGTTCACATCTCCTCTAAGTCATCTAGTTTTCCCAGGAGTCTCAGCAGGAACAATACTTTTAGTCTCCTTGTACCAACTCATGTCATTTCAAGTCACACTTTGCAAAATATTCTCCAGCTGTCAATTGTCAATGAGCCCATGACTACTGGTTACTCATTAAATCCTAAACATCCATTCTCATGCAGTAGAAGCTGGGTATCTCACAGCCCTGCCTCCTATTTAGTTTAACTTCACTACTTTTTTTAGCACAATCTGCCACAACTGTGTTGATTACGCAACATCAGTGAACTAAAGGTGCCCATGGATGGGGCAGTTGTGGGCTGTTCAGGTGTTCATTATCTTAAGGGTCCTCCATAAACAGGAACATTAATTTAGGACAAACATTTTTCTTTATGACAATGGAGAGGGAAGATGGTAGGAGAGAGTGTTGCAGGTGGATTCTGCTGGTGCTAATTTCAAAGGGGTCCAATAATGCTTAGCGAAATTCTCTAAATTGTATTGTCAGTAGATCTACTTGCTATTCAGGTAATACTTGAAGCACCATGGTGCTGATTTATGTTATTGGATAAACTGCCCTCTACAACAACCCTGTATGAGCCTATAAAGACCACAAAGTGCCTTGCTGTCTAAACATTGATCCGTCATACAAATTTGACTACCTTTTTTTGTGACTTTTTTAATGTATAGT
>NW_017306856.1:80441-84143 GCF_000935625.1 Nanorana parkeri | reverse complement strand
ATGTTTAGTAAATTAAATATGTAATATTGAAAATATTTAAATTTTTTACAATTCTAATTTCCAGAGAGAAGATGGAGCTCCACCTAAATAAGAGGATCAGCTACAGATCACAATAGCTGAAGCTGAAATTTGTACATACAACTAAATTAGTAAGTTGAATGACTTAGGCTCCTTCCACATGGGCTGATCAGGAGGGGATCTGTGCATAAGTTCCCTCCTGATCAGTGTGGTATGGATCGGATGTCTCCGCTGTGACATCCATGTCTGTCCAGTATTTCCCCCCATATTGCGATGAGATCACCCCCGTTCTGGCATTATCAGGTCCGGTAAAACGGATCTCTGATCTGTTTGTTTTTCCAGTCCTTGCCGGAGTCGCGAGTAATCCGTTTACACACAGCTGTCCATAGAGTAGCTTTGGGCATCCAATCAGGTCCGCTTGAAAAACCTGACAGGCAGACCTTATCGGATCGCCCGTGTGAAAGGGACCTTATTACCCTCTCTCATACTGCCTGATCATAGGAGGAGGAGTTTTATTTAGATAGAGGGAGTTTGAAAGTGAACAAATATTTTAGATAATTCATAATGCTCTGGGACTCAGTTTAAAAATGTAAAATTGACTCAAAACCATAGTAGCTTCCTTTTGGGGGAAGAGAGAGGGTACTGCTACCACCTTGTCAAAGCTTTTTGTATTTATATAAAATATTACACATTTACTAAACCCCTCTGACCAAAACTGCTGCGTCCCAAAGGCACAAAATACCCCTGGTCATTTAAAATTGGGGTTAACATTGTAACAGAAAGCACTGATACAATGGGGTTGATTTACTAACCTTATAAACACGCCACGAACAGGTATACACCTCTGTAGTGTGTTCCCTCCCAGCATGATCTATTGGTGGAATCTAGACACCTTTATAGTGTGTACACACCCAGCAGGTGTGTTGTGCAAAGCCAAGCATGAATTGCAAGGTGATGTTGTGTAAATTAGCTCTACATTGTGTTGCTTGCGTTGATGAATACAGGAATGTAAATGCATGAGCTAACCATTTTAGTCTAAACTGTGAAGCAGCATTATATATGCATCATGTGCATGATTTTTCCATATATGGCATTAGTGGAAATATGCTTTTAGAGACTTTTTGGTTGATAAATACGTTTTGCTGTGTAAAAATCACACGCACCTGGTGCGTGCGTGTGTTTAGGTTAGTAAATCACCCCCAATGTGTTGTATCGGTCCTGATAAGCAAAAATTATATTTTATGATTGCTTGCAATAGGTTACTGCACTTTTCCTGACTTAATCTGCCTTTGTAGTATTAAGCACAATAGAAAGAAAATTGCAGCAGACTATCAAATGTCAGTTTACTGCTGCGGAGTCAGTAAATTAAAAAAAGACTGATTGCCAAGGGTATTGCACTTTGCTCATTATGATTTATTTATTCTACTGTCTTCTGTATGAAGCTATTGTTCTAACAGAAACCAGTGAATCCCATAAACATTTCTTTACATTTCTTTAGAAAATTAGACCTGAAAACTACCATTGCCAATTTCTTATCCTGCAAATAGTAGTTGACTGGCCCTCTGGATTCCAAACATCCAGTCCATAACCCATGCCAGGTATGAAGATAATGACTTCGGACTTTACTCTGACTTTCCCAATATACAACATTGTCCTAGGCCAGTGACATAAACTGTAATGAAACCAGTGGGCCAGAATAATAGCCAAGCAACTAGAAATTTCAGAAGAAAGTCAGCAATGACAGCCCCAATATTTCCCTTAGGAGAGGTTTTCTTGCAAAATGTTTATTAGAATGACTTCCATTGTTCTCTGGTAGAAAACCATACCACCACTTATGGGGGTAATTTCCATTTTTTTTAACATAATAAATCCATAAGTAGTGAAATGATGCTTATCTTCCTTTCATTAGATCTCTGTAAATAAAGTACACACTTCCAAAGTTGTAATTGGCATGCTACAAAATCATTCCATCCAGTAATTAGAGATCTGTATCTCTACTCAAGCATTGCTGAGAAATATGAACAAATAAGAATTATGCATGACCTTTACTAAATAATTAGAATGTTCAGCAATTTATTTCCAAGGACATAACAAATATCTAACTTTTTTACATTCTAAACGGGATTCCTTGAAAGAAATGGGCTTGTTTTCTAAGTCGGCTGGAGGTGATTCAACAACTGACATATACACATGTAAAGTCAGGTCTAGTGCACAATGCAATGTGGATGGCACTGTAAAAGCACTAATGGTCTCCTGACTCTAGGGCAAGGCATTTCAAAGTATTGTTACAGTAAATAATAGAAACCATTGTGTACAATGTATTGCGTTTATCATTTCAGACAGGCTTATATCATTCTGCTTCAATTATCGTCTATCACTGTAGGAATGCCTCCTGACCTCTAGCCAGCAGTGATCAGCAATCAACCTGTCTTGGTCTTTGTAAAGCCTTATTGGATTAAACAAAGAAAGGAAAGGTTGTGGCTACACTTCAGGTCTTAAATTGCTTATTAGCAAGATCTGTAACATCTAACTGACAAATTGCTGTATATACAATACATTGTTTTTATTTAAAGGAGTTATCAACAAGGGGTTAAATATCTTGCTGGCAAGTGATTACAATCTGATGGGTAGCCCCTTCCAGAAAGGAGATATGTAAGCAAAGAAATGTCCTTGTGGGATGATTTAATATACTTTGTGTAGTCATATATGTCAGAAATGTATATACGGACAGATAGATAGATAGATAGATAGATAGATAGATAGATAGATAGATAGATAGATAGAGAGTGGTAGAGATGGATAGATAGATAGATAGATAGATAGATAGATAGATAGATAGATAGATAGATAGATAGAGAGGTAGAGATGGATAGAGAGAGAGAGAGAGAGAGAGAGAGAGAGATACATAGATATGTATGTACGGATAGATATAGATAGATAGATAGATAGATAGATAGATAGATAGATAGATAGATAGATAGATAGATAGATATTATTTGATCCTAAGTATATTTTAAATAACAAATCCATTACTTGGAGTGCCACATCTCATATATTATTTAAATTCTACATTTTTACTCTCATTACTCTCAGAACTTCGAGCAGTGACTAAAAATGAAAATGGTTGCTAACATATATGCACATTTAAATTATAACTCAAATTACATTTGAGTACCAACCTGTATGTACCCCTTCGTTATCAGACCATGTTTCAGTCTTCAATGCTGTGATACTTTGACTGACTATTACTACGTCATGCAACACTATACCCAAATTGATGTTATATAATTTTCTGTGAGACAGATAGTGCTTTCTTTTGGTGGTATTTATTAACCACTGGGTTTTTTTTCTTTTTTACCATATGAAAAAAAAAAGAAAACATTTTGAAAAATAATCTTTGTCTTACTTTCTGGTATAAAACATATCAAATAAAAATGCCAGGACAGTTTGAAAAAAACCCAGAATGACCCCCATTTAGGAGAGTAAACACCCCAAGGCGATCTAATTTTTTAGCACAATTTCTAGAAATAAAAGAAACATGCTGATATTGAGGCAGCTAAAGCCACAATTATTTGCTTGTGTCTTGTTTAGTTTAGAGTTAACAGTTAACAGATCTCATGTCGGTCTTATAAATATACACACATATTCTAAATATAAAAGTAATATCATAATATAAAAATAATA
>NW_017306856.1:68338-80429 GCF_000935625.1 Nanorana parkeri | reverse complement strand
TATATATATATATACACACACACACACACACACACACACACACATACATACATACATACAACCTATATAGAATATATATATTCAATTATTTATGATATTATATATAGATATATACACACACACAGACAAAACTACATACACAATTGCACACTATTATATATAGCTGTGAACTACGTTATCTGTGCAGTAAATGAAGTTGCTCAGTCTACTCACCAGATCCAGCTAGGCTCTACATGTATTTTTCTTGTCTCTGTTTGAGTCATTTAAACTTGGTACGGTGACTAAGACTGCCATCACCTCATCCTGATACACGCCACTGTATCCCTACTGATGCTTGTGTGATGCAGGGTAGAGATAAGCTGTGAGTGTTGTGGGAGGGGAGTCAGAGCATCTTGCCAGTAACAGGCGACCCATTGAGGATAAAGTACAGCTCCTAGCACTGTTAGGTACCACAATATGTGCAAGCTTTCAAGTTCTTTGATACAACAAAACAGGCAAACATGTGTTTACAAACACAATATGGCTGCATCTGGGTAGGATTGGATTACATGCTTGTTAATAGACATCTGCGAGGAAACAAAAGCAGACGCTCCAGCTGGAAAACCAGTTTTATTTGTGATTTTATTTTTATTTTGCACACAAAGATTTTAACCATTCAACTGCAAATCAGTAAAGTAAAGTTGGGCAACAACACTCTAATCCCTGTATGTAAATACCATGTCAGTAATTGCCTCCTTTATTTTAAACAGTGAGGTTAGTAATTGGGATTGAAGTTGATTGAATTGGACCATACTGCTGCAGCAATAAATTGGATAAAATCCTAAAGTAAACGACCAGTTGGGATCATGGGAATTATGATCTCTCTCTCTCTCTAAAATGGCATACAGTATATACAACAATGCAAAGATACCAATCTTATATAAAAATCCGCCATGCAGAAGGCTGGAGTGACATTAGTTTTCAGTATGCTGATAGATTTCTGCAGCAGCTCTGCTGTTTTCTATGCTGAATGCTCGGTCATGTTATCATTAGACTGTATTTTAACTAATCCTTTCAAGTGTCAATCAGATCACAGCTTGTTTAAAATTACTTTCTAGAATCGGAGGCGTAACATAATGCTGCTTAACATGAACATTTTCTCTGAACGTATAGCTGCCATGTTAGTACTTATCTTGAGGGTGATTTGTGTAAATTTAGCTCTGGGCTGTAAACATTAATCCAAAGCTATAACATGCTAAATTCAATTATGTGCATATTATACTTGTAAGAAAAGTCAGGAAACTATCAGTGTTGAGAGAATTCTGGAGTCTACCATTAGCCTTCCCACCTTCTGAAATTGCGATTTACCTGTCTACTTTCTTAGTCTCAGAAATTAAGATCAGGCATTCTGACTTCACACCTACCCACCTTGCTTTGGGCATGCAACGATAAAAACAACAAGAGCACAAAAGAAAGCTTCCATGAAGTTGAAAAATGAGATTCGACCAAGTCATGTACTAAACATTTTGACCTTTCCTGTATCTTCGAGCAAATAATTGTACACCGGCCACTTCCAAAAGGTCAAGGTAAATATGTCACATAAAACAGATATTTTTTTCATTAGGGGTGGCTTAGCTAGAAACTTGACAAGGGTTCGTTCCCAGTGTGTGCCTTTAGTTGTGAGCACTTGGCAGACATTTTAGTCCCATGCCAAACTTCACCACAATTCCCCATGTAGTTGGGTTAAATGAGAGCTCTAAATCAGGTGACAGGAGTCCAAAGTCTTTAATTAAAAGTCTATTGACAACCAGAATAACCCTTCACAGCAATGCAATACTAAAATGCTGTTCAGCCAAAATTCTGCTTTCAGCTGTCTGTCCTTCCATAGTCTTACCTCTTTTAAGTCCTAAAGAAGGGGGATATTTTTGGCCCCTGAAACATGTTGGCTAAATTTGTATTTTGGTAGTCATCAGACATTTAATGACTTTAGACTCCGATCACCTGATTTAGAGCTCTCATTAAACCTAATTTCATGTGGATTGCTTAATTAGGGTGACCCCCTCTTCAACAGGTAGGCTCCCTCTGCAAAAATAGTGCTTGCAGCATTTTTGCGGATCGCACTGGACTGGAACACAGGCACTAATGCAGGCGATCGCACTGTGGGCAAGGGGCCTGCCTGCGCAGCCTACGCCCCCTCCCGCCCCTGAATGCAGGTGTTTTTTCGTTGGTAGATCTCAATGAACTCGTCATTTGAAAAGTAGATCTCCAGACGAAAAATAGTGGGCGCACCTGCTGTAGATGTACTGGCACAGTTATTAAATGCGAACCCCACCCACAGAAGTATGTTGTCCCACTCCACGTCATCATTGGCCATTAGACAATGTAGCATCTTCTCTAGAGTCGAATTAGTACTTTCTGTTTAGCCATTAGTCTCAGGATGATATGCCAAAGAATATGATAACTTAATCCCTGGTTCGGAGCAGAGGGCCTTCCAAAACTGGACTATAGACTGAGAGCCAAGGTCTAAGACAATATTAATTGGTGCCCCATGCCCCATGGAGCCTGAAGATATGTTTAATGAATAAAGATGCCAGATAGAAGTTTTGGAAGTGGGCCATTTTACTGAACCTGTCTACCACCACCCATGTCGTGGAACATCCCTGGGATGAAGGCAAGTCAGTAATAAAGCCCATAGATAAATGGGTCCAGAGGCAGGTAGGTATCGTAAGAGGACATAGGAGACTCGGGGGCTTAGAGTTACTCCACTTGCTTCTGGCACAAACTTCACAGGCCTGGACGAAAACTAACACATCCTGCTGAATTGATGGCCACCAGAGGTTGCGAGAGATAATCTCAAACGTCTGTTTAAATCCTGGATGTGCTGCAGGTTTCAAAGCATGTTCATGCTGTAATACCTACAAAGAACCAGGGACACAAAAAGCATACCTGAGGCAGTGGACCTCAGCTTGTGCTGGTAACAAGGCCTCAGAGATGTCTGTTTGGGTGACAGCTAAAATCATATCTTCAGGCATAATGGGTTGTGGAGGAAGGGGAGGAGGAGACTCTGACAAAAAGCTACCAGACAAGGCATCAGCCTTAATGTTTTTTATGCCCTGGTAGATAAGATATTGTGAAATCAAATCTGGAGAAGAACAATGACCACCTGGCTTGACGTGAGTTCAGTCTTTTAGCAGAGCGGATGTATTCAAGGTTTTTGTGATCAGTAAGAACTATAAATGGATGACAAGCCCCCAATCAGCCAATGTCTCCATTCCTCCAAAGCTAGCTTTATTGCTAGAAGTTCTCTGTTGCCTATTAGTGATGAGCCGAACACCCCCGTGTTCGGTTCTAACTCGAACTTTCGAACATGGAAAAAGTTCTAACTCGAACTTAGAACTAAATGCAAGTCTATGGGGGTAGAACTCAGAAAATTTGACAGGAGCTCTCTCACCCATACTTCAGAAGTGTATACTTCAACAATAAAACGTGGCTCAGGGTTAGGATGGCGTAGAATTGGTGCAGAGGTAAAGGCTTTCTTTAGCTGTCCATTTAAATTTAGTTGGAGCCTTCCTGGTAGAAGGGGTGATGAGATCCGCAAATGTGGCAAATTGCTTAATGAATTTCCAATAGAAATTTGCAAAGCCCAGGAAGCGTCGAACTGCCTGCAAGTCTGAAGGTGGTGCCTACTCTAAGATGGCTTGAATCTTGGCTGGATCCACGGTGAGGCCGGTATCAGAAATCAGGTAGCCCAGGAAAGGTACTTGTTTCACATGGAATAAACACTTTTCAGGCTTTACAAAAAGGGAGTTAGCATATAGCAGGAAACAGTTCAGATGTGCTGATTATGCAAAGAGTTCAGCAGATCTAATCAGAGCAGGCCAGCTGGTACTTGTAGTGCACAATGCAGATGTAGGTAGAGGCTGGTGCTTGTGGTTCACTGCTGCAGATGTAGGTAAAGGCTGGCTTGTGCTTGTGGGTCACCGCTGCAGATGTAGGTAGAGGCTGGCTGGTGCTTGTGGTTCACCGCTGCAGATGTAGCAGGAGCATGTCAGGAAGGCCAAGTAGTAATGCTGAGTCTGGCACCACAGTAGAATCAGGCAAAAGCGTAGACTAGACAAGCCGGGTCATACACGTGTAAATCAGAGTCCAAACGGTACCAAATCAACAGCAAGGAAGAGCAAAGTCAGAACAAGCCGGGTTATGCACAGGTAGATCAGAGTCCAATCGGTACCGAATCAGAAGCGAGCAAAAGCAGGGTTAAACTAGCCAGGTCATAAACAATACATACCGAGCAGATATCAGCTGGGTCAAGCAGGAGCACACAAGGTAAGAACGCTATCACGAGCACTGGTGGTGTGCTGACACAGGTGATTTAAAGGTGAGCTGGTCAATCACCCTTGTTTCCCAGGCAAGGGCTGTCTCAGGTGAGTTTTGCTGAGTCTTAAAGGGACAGCCCGAATCCTGGTACTGACAAATTAGTCATACACATATACAGGGCCGTCTTTAATATTGATTGGACCCCGGGCAAACATTTTCTTGCCCCCCCCACCCCCCCCCTGCAATATTGCCGCTATATGCTGACAGAGCAGAGCCAGGCTGCAGCTGGGTTGGATCCAAAAAATATTGTCCAGATCCACCCCACCACCTGATTGACATACATATATTAACAATGACTACCAAGCCTTGTCAAAGTAGATACTCTATGAAGTCCAATTGTATAGGATAGCTAATTGTATAGGATAGGTATATCTTATGCTTATCCTGAACAGGTTCACTTTAAATCCGCAAACCCCATCCCCGCCACAGTATCTAAAACTTATCTTCCCTGCTGCTGCAATCACCAACAGGAGTAAAGACAAGGAGCCCGGTGTAAGCTCCAAGTTGCTCCCAGTTGGAAGAGGACTCTCTGCCTGCCCCTATGTGACTTGTAAGAAAATCATTTGCTTTTCAACAACTGAATATATCAGTATTTTCCTTCATTTACAATGACATTAAATGGGAGGGGAAGCAAAGTGAAGGTGAGTATGTGCAGTGTTACTAAATACTGAGGATCATATGGTGTGTTGGCATTGCACAGGCTGCTCATACAAGATGTTAGTGTTATCCAGTAACATGTACAATTTCTGAACTTTTCAAAATGTCACAAATGCCAGACTATATTGTTGACTAATTAAAGGTCTGCAAAAGGACACATTACAGTAAAACGCAGCCCATGCATACAGCAAAGCTGTAGTGCAAACCACAATAGGACACAGCAACTGCTTATATTTCAATTGACTGAAAGAATATTAAGATATTGGTAGATGTCATTGTTGTATGCTTCAAGTTCATCTTACAGAAAGTGACATGTCATGGCATTTCTGTTTTTGGCCTAAAAAGTGAAAACGAATGCAGCCGCCACATGTAAGGACTGGTAAACCGCAATATATAAGAAATGTTTACATATGCTTTAGCACTAATGCAGAGGGAGGCAATCTGGTTGTAATCTGTGCTGTGTCAGGTTCAAGAAGAATGAAGAAGTTTATTTAGCATGGATTACACCATGGAAGCATGAAAACCTAAAATAAGGATATCCTTTAAATTGTACCTTTGCCCAGACACTGCATACTAAAGTATTTACATATTCTGAATAAACAGAAAAAGCATTTTAAAACAAGCACTTCTAAAGCTAAAGGCATTGTGGGGAAATTCATTTTTAAATTTCACAACAGAGGCACAGAAATCCCAGCTTTTTTTGTATGTGAGCAGATCTTGGCAGCTGGCGAGTCTTCTAATGAAAAAACACATCAATCTTCTCCTTGGACCCACATACATCCAATCATGCCCACGTTCTTCCCCAAAGACCATCAGGGGCATTTTTTATGTAAAACTTTCTCTTCAGTTGAGTTATAGAGTTTTTCAGTTTCAGGATTTATTCACTTGAAATGTAGCCATCATTTACACATTTTCATGTCGTGTTAAAAAAATGGATCTTGATTTATATTTGTCACTGGCAGAAGCACTGGAATATCAGACCTTAACAGGGGGGCATTCTCCAAAGAAGGCGAGCAAAGGACTGGAGTAGTGGAGGTTGGTAGCCAAGGTTGTTGCCAAGAGCAACAAGAGCGAGGTGTTTAAGCCTAAGGGTTAAGCATTATGTAGTCATTTAGGCATTCCCTAAAGACTCATCTCTTCAAGGAAGCCTATCCCACCTCGACCTAACCACTGAACCATCACGTTCTCAAACAATTCACCCACACACAGCTACCTCCTCGTGGATCACTTACACCATCTCTTTTAGATTGTAAGCCCTCAGGGGCAGGGCCCTCCTTACCATCTTGCCTTGAATTGTAATGTCTTCCTTATATTGTAAAGCATATTGTAAAACTGTTGGCGCTATATAAATACTATCTAATCATAATAATTAACAAAGTCAGGGTCAGGGCAGAAGGCCTACAACCAAGGTCAGGCCACGCAGGTGGTCAAATCCAGGGAGACCAGTAGGTCAGGGATAACAAGCAAGGCAGGTAACAGGGACTAGAACTAGGCAGGAATTAATAAAAAATAAACTGATGGACAAGAGTACAGGGACTATAACTAGGAACACATTAGGGACAGGATGACAAGAGCCAGGACTGAGACTTTGGGGTTAATTTACTGAATGCAAATAGGCTGTTCACTTTGCCAGAAAATTTAATTTACACTTTGCAGGGAAAGTTTCCTCTTAGTTTAGTGAATTGGGTGAAGCTCTGCTGACTTCCATCATCCAATTATGTGCAAGTACAAATACTGTTTTCTTATTTTCCTCGCACATGATTGGGTATTCTTTACAAAGTGAAATTTGATCACATTCACAAAGCTAAGAGAAACTTCCCCTGCAAAGAGCAAATTCCCTTGCAAGGTGAAACAGCCTGTTTGACTTTAGTAAATCAGCCCCTTTGAATGAATCTGAGACAAGGATACAGGATACAGGGTACATGACAGATACAAGATATAAGGATTACATGGCAGCTGATCGCTATAAAGAGCAAATGAAGCATGGAGAGTACTGTGCTAATGGAGTACCAAGCAATCAGGAGCTCTGCCCTTACCTGTCATGCCTGCACAGGTGCCAATTCCACCTGAACAGATAGATAGGGCACCCGAAGACAGGAAAGAGACCTGGAGTGCAGTGAACCAGAAATGACACAGGCACCAGGACCCTGGGAGCACAGTACCAAATACAAGAGATAGACACAGCGAGCAAAGCACAGGTACGTCCTTAACAGAGGTGTCATGGCACACTTTGCACATTATGCATTATATATTCCATAGAAATCTGTCCCTTCCATAAAATGGATAGTTATTTGTGTTTACCCCCCAGCCAAAGGTTTCCAGGCCTTCTCTGGTTTTTAGTCCCAAAGACATTTAACAATAACCAGTGAGTGTTCAAGCTTGACAAAATCTACCAAAGACCTATGTTGGGTGAGCTCTCCCTTTAAATCTATCACAGTTGGTAGAAGTGCACATTAAACTGTGACCGACCACAACCAACTAGATGTCCAATTTCAGCCACATAGTATAAATCATATTGAAAAATAATTCCTGATTGGATACTGCATTCTACTGCAGGCCATTACTCTTCATAACATGTTATTAAATAGGCTTATTAGAAACAACAAGCCTTTTGTCCCATGTGTATCTGTACACATATACAGAGCTGGCTAGACGTGTTCAGCCGTATTGATTTCTTTTAGAATAAAATATTGGATAGTTGGAATATATTCTTAGATGGTTCCTTTTTTAATCTTCCCTTTCCCCTTCAATGGAAAGTGCACTTATAGCAAAGCAGTAGGCAATAATTTAGTGTAGAGGGATCATAGAGCAGTTGGACAGGAGTGAGTATTAGCCACATTGCTCATTAGGGACAGCCTGAGGCAGTCACTGCTGTTTCTGTCAGACCAGCAGGTCACCGAACGTCACGCTTATATTGATCAGAACACGATGCAATGAGTCACTGCTTAGACCAAAATACAGGTGATGTGCATTTACAATGTTCATTTATGGAGATCCTAAAGATAGATGTCATTAGTGAGACTCACCCCAGTCAGTTATCAGTGTTTCTGTCATTTTGTCTCTATGAAACACTGAAATTGAAAACGCAGTAGACAATTCATAAAAAGAAAAGCTATCATTTCATTACAATGCTCAATAATTTTAACATGAATAACAGTAATGTATTCAATTTATCATGCATTGTATACAAAAGATGTATTGCACTTAAAGGAGAGCTATGAGGTGAGTGATTTTCACTCACATCATAGTTCTAGCCGACCTGTGACAATGAAACTGTCACAGGTCGGCTCAGTAGATCGGGAAGTGAGCGAACACATACCGGCGTTCGCTCACCTCTCGATCCTGTCACAGCTCTCTGCCGTGACAGGGGAGTGGCTGGATTCCCCCCTCCCCGCTCCGATCCTCCAGCGCTGACTGGCGGAACGGACGGGGGAGGGGGCGGGGAACAGCTGGCTCTGCCTCTAGATAGGCAGAGCCAGCTGTCACTCACGCAGCTGGGTGGATCCAGACATAATTGTCGCTTCAGCTGCGGCGTCTCAGTATACCGCGAGCTGTAGCTTGCGGTATACTGAGCTTAGGGTGACGGGAGGACGCTAGTTTGTGTCCTCCCGTTACCCTAAGGAGAACTATGGGGAAAAGCCCTAACCCCATAGTTCTCCTTTAACCTTCAAGTTAAAGGCAGTAGCCAGATAGTTAAATTCCTCCTTTGCCATTCCTATTAGTAGTTTCAAAAGTCAGCATGAAAAAATTCTGATATTTCATAATATACAGGAACTAAAGAATTAACAAAAGAGCATATTTTACTCTTAAAAAGATATTATTACTGAAAGCCCGAACTGTGAAAGCTGTGCCCCATAAAGGCAAGCAGAGGACAAAGGACTAGTCACTGATATTGTCTGTGGTCTCCCTGTAGCTGATCTTCTCCCTGTTACTGACTTACTATGCATTGTTCTGCACTGTGTCTCCATGTCTAAGTTGCCATGTGTTGGTGCTGCCCTACTGTTGACTGGTGGGCCAATAACCAAGAAGCAGCAGACGATGTTCAAAAACCACCAATCCACATAATGGATGATGCAGGATCCTCAGGTACAGTTTCCTCTCTTGCAAACCCTTAGGGAAACAGTGAGCAACACACTACATTACATTTACATATCTCACTCCAAATCTTGTAAGACTAGCAGTCAGAGACACCATGCCTTAGATCAGGGGTGTCGATCACGTAGTCGATCTACCAGTCGATCACGTAGCGATCACTGGTAGATCGCGATGTCCTCTCCTCCCGCCCGTGGGGCTTCTCAGGCTCCCCGCTTCCCTCCCCATCTGTATGAAGCGGGGATCTGAGAAGAAGTGAAGGAACTGCTGCAGCTGGCGGCGGTGGGCGGAGGACAGAGCCGCTGTCGCAGAACTAAGGCCGAGCGGTGAGGAGAGAGAGACGCTCGGCCAGGTTCTGACAGCTGGCGCCTCTCTCTCCCCTCACCGTTCGGCCTTAGTTCTGCGACAGCGGCTCCGTCCTCAGCCCCCCCGCAGCTGAAGTGCTTCTTTCACTTCTCCTCGGATCCCCCGCTGCCTCTGCCCGGGAGAGCAGGGGGGATCCAGAGGAGAAGCTGAGCCCCCGTGTGCGTGGCCGAGTGGCAGAGGATGGGTACATATCAGTGATATGTACCCATCCTCTGTGCAGGACATACACTGGAGCGATCAGCTGATCACTCCAGTGTTTGTAAATAACTGGGGACACATAGTACTACGGTATGTGCTCACAATTATGAATGAACAGGAAGTGATTTATATCACTTCCTGTTCATTCATGAGTTTCTCAATGGGGAGAAGCACTCTGTACAGAGGCTCCTCCCCATTCAGAAACTGGATGATAGTAAAATATTTTCTGAATGAATGGGAAGCCTCTGTGCTTTCCATTCATTTAGAACAGAGGCTGCAGAAAAAGAGATTCCCTTTGTTCAGGGGCGGGAGGGGGTGGGGGGTTGTATTGAAGTAAATGGCACCGCAGCCATGCCCCCTGCCTACAGTGCGATCACCTGCACCTGGAACCTGCATTCCGGTCCAGTGCCTGCATTCCAGTCCAGTGCAATCTGCAAAAATAGTGCTCGCAGCATTTTTGCTGATCGCACTGGACTGGAACGCAGGCACTAATGGGCCTGGGTTCCGGGTGCAGGCGATCGTACTGTGGGGGGGGGGCCTGCCTGCGGTGCCTGGCTGCGGTGCCATTGACTTCAATGCACCGCCACAACCCCTCCCGCCCCTGAATGCAGGTGTTTTTTCGTTGGTAGATCTCATTGAGCTTGTCAATAGAAAAGTAGATGTCCAGATGAAAAATTATGGGCGCCCCTGCCTTAGATGATCTCCCACTGCAGGTATACAATTATGAGGCTCTAGGTCTGAGTGCCTAGGTAGAGGAATTGCACTGCTATTTTTCAGGAGGAATTCAAGACAAAAAGGTAAATCTTTCAGGGTTCTACATATAGGCACAATTAAAAATCCTAGATGTTCTCTAGACCAGCCTTTCTCAACCCGAGACACCAGAAGTGTGTCTTCTGGCTTTTTCAGCTACCATTAAATTTTTGTTAAAGTGAGGGACCATGATATGAAGGTGGAACTCTGATGTGAAGGGAGACTCTGATGGGAAAGGGGGGACTCTGATGTGAAGATGGAAACTTCATGTCGCTTTTGTTTGCCTGGGCCCCCCACAAAATCAATAGCAGACCCTTGTCTAGGATAAGGGTTTGGTATTGATTGTGAAGAAGGTGGACCACTAGTAGTTTTTTACATTTTAGTCTGGGGTGCTTCGAGATTTTGCATATTTTTAAAAGGTGCCAAAGTGAAGAAAGATTGAGAAACGCCACCCTAGACAATAGCAAGTCTTTACTTTTTGCATCCAGGTCCTTGTGCTGCAAGCGGGAAGAAAGCTATCCTCAGCTTCTTATTCTGTATTCCCCACTCACTGAGACCATGTATTGCAATAAGGTGAGAGGCTGTAACAGGGTGCTGAGCGGTGTAAGACATGTTTACAGACAGCCAAGAAAAAGGACACCTGCATTTATATGAATGTGTCAGTTAGGTGCCTGCAACTCAGTCCAGGAAGCAGATGTTGACCCTGAATTATACTTGAACAAAGATAGTAAAGATGATACAAGCCTTCTGGGTAGGAAGGACTACCGTGATCTCTGTGAGTGGTACACTTTTACATTACTTGCCATGCATTTAACGCAAAATATATATCTGATGGGCTATACTGTGTATGTTTGTACATATTCAGTATATATATATATATATATATATTTATTTATTTTTTAAAATAATGAACACATTTATTTTGCAAGAACAAACATTTTTAAGTCAACGTGCTGACAACATGCATTGAAAAAAATTGCGTAGACTTTCATTTTGCAATATAGGATGTTTTTTTATGACACATTTGGGAGGCATACAGAAGTGCACAGTAGTGTTGGAACCACTGGCTTTGATAAATTTGCTGAACAGTAAGTCCTGCTATACAGTGCTCAGCTGATCAAGGATTTCCATACTATGATTATTCCATCAATGATATCATCAGCATTTCCTCCAGAAGTCTTCTGGCCAATTTAAACTCGAACCTCCTTCCCCTACATTAGCAGGTCACTTGTAATACATTTCCTTTGCTTTTTTATTATAATTGATTGTGGGGCTCAGAACCCCTCCTAATGATCCAGTCCCATTATAAACAATATTCTTGGTCTCCCAAGGTCTTTTGTTGTCAATCTATACACTATTGACTGTAAGATTGCCTCATACTACACTAAAATTATTTGTCAACCTGGCAAACAATTCACCAAAAGGTGCCTAGATGGAATGAGTATAAGAAGGAGATTCTGGATGTGGGATTAATGACAAGAAAGGAGGGAGGGAGGGGCTGGGGGGCATTTGTGATCTTCAGAAATATGTCCACTATTATTTACGAGGGATTACATTTATATATTCGTTCTACGTCTTGACTCATGCAGGTCAATTGCACAGATAACAAGATTTGTTGATTGATAAATTGACTGATTTAATTTCTTTTTTTGGAATCTCCAATTACTTGGAT
>NW_017306856.1:55824-68309 GCF_000935625.1 Nanorana parkeri | reverse complement strand
CCCAAACCAAAGATTTCTGAGGACTTTAGAAGATTTGCTAAAGCTCAATGTCTGAAAAGGATTACAGGGTTACCTAGGGTCCTAGAAAAGGTTCTGCACGCATCCTATCCAGCTAACATCTATTGTATACTCACGAGACTATCATGAGAAACACACGGAGAAAGAGTGGTGATCATTTGAGTTTGCTGATGGGTAAGCCATTGCTCTCCGGAAAAAGAAAAAAAAAAACACTGCCAGTTAAAAAAGTTCTAAAGACCACCTGGAAGTGGCAGATCTCATTAGAAAATTCCTATTAAAAATCTTGGAACATGAATCTGTCATCTAAATTTTTAAATAAGCTGTCCAAGCCATCCAAAGCGCAGAATCCCAGAGAGCAAGGATAACTTGCCACAAACTTGTGGAAGGGTTATATTGTAATTCTTGTTAACTTGTTGCACACATTCCTGGCAAGTTGTAGACTTGCAGAACACTTGCAGCACAAGTTCTAGTTGACAGTTTTTGAATTTGTAGCAAATTTGCTTGGCAAGTCTACAGCAAGAGTCCGCAACAGCTCTACAAGTGTACAGCACTTTTGCAAAGCACGTTGATCTGGAGACTTGCAATGCAGACTTGCTGTAATTGTGCAACAAAATTGTGAGACTTGGCAAGTCTAGCAATACTTTAGCAAGTCATTTTCAAACTTGCAGCTCAATTGCTTGCTAACTGCGATCACATCAGCCAGAGGGGTTTAAAAAAAGAAACCCTGTATTTTAGAATGTCCAAGTGCTCCTACTTACTAAATACTGCGGGCAGTTAACAAAAGACACCCACAAATATAAGTAGTAAAACTGTTTGATATGCAGTAATGGGACACGTCACTTCCTAACTACTGTGCAGATTGGATCACAAGCTATAGAAAGTGTTGAGTTGGTGCTAATGCCAATAAGATGACAATGAATTACTAAAAAAAGTCTAAATGATGGTTCATATTTCCATCAATGGAAGTGGACAGTTTGATGGTGGAACAGTAACTGGGTATGTTGATGCTCCCTGCACAGCAATTGACTACACAGGAAAAGCCAGATATTGCCTGAAACTACCGCACAGTGCAAAACTATTCTGCTATCTAAAGGGCATGAACGATAAGCTAGTTTTATATACTACCCATAGCTGCCTTTAGTTTGTTGTGCTTATTGTGTACATTGGTGCATGTTAAAGTGACACTAAACCTAGGAGTTAAGTCTTAAAATGCATTCATGTACCTTAATTTGTAACCAAAATGAATCTTATTTGTGTATCACTCGGCTGTAGATCCTCAAATCATCTCTGAATTGGTGCTGACACTGTCCTTCCTTCTGGAGGGGGGCTACTTTTGTTCCGTAGTCACCGCTCTAAGCTCACTCCTGCGATGAACTACAATCTCAATACAAATTATTAAACTAAACATGAGATTGTAGTCCATCACAGGAGTAATCTTAGAGTGGTGACTACTTTACAACACACGCAGAGGGACCATGGGGAACAAAAGTAGTCACCCTCCAGAAGGATAGTGTCAACACCATTTCAGAGATGATTTGAGGAACTACAGCCGAGTGATTTTAGTGTCACTTTAAAAAAGATTCTCTGTAAGGTTAAAGTGACCTAGTCGAATAAATAGAAATGTTCATATAGGATTAAACATCAGCTCCACTTTATTTACTGACATCAATGTACATCCTGATTGCACATAGCAACCTTTTCTGAACCAGAGAGCCACATTCCTACTGTCTGTATTAGTAAATAAATAGAGATATGTGCACCATTTAAAAGTATAAGTGCAGAAGGCTGCATTGTAAGTGCTGTAGACTGAGGGCAGGTAGGTTCAGAATGTGGCTGCTTTTAAGTATAGCCTTAGTGCAATTTAGCATAAATAAGAGTATCGGAGTGGGAAAGAGACTGCATTGCCCTCAGTGTAATTTGTATTTTTAAAGAAGAACTCGGGCAAAACATTTCTTTACCCTTGCTGAGGGGCTAGCCCTGCACTGGAAGGGTTAAGTGCTAATTTTGGTCTAGGTGCTAAAATAAAAAAAAGTTATACTCACCTGATCCTCAGAGTCTGCTGGCTCTTAGACTGGTCCTTCCAGCCTCTCTCCCCTCCACTGCAGCGCTCTAAGGTTCCGTGATGCATCAAGTCCAATACACAGTGTATAGGGCTTGAGGACACCAAGGTGCATATCATCGCTGCAGCGGAGGAGGAAACAGGCTGAAGGGGGCATTGTAACAGCAAGCTGGCTCAGAGGATTGGGTGAGTCAGTGCTGGGTTAGCCCCACTGCAAGGAATAAGAAAAGTTTTGCCTTTTTTAAAATTGTAATCAGGAAAGGGCAGTGTCATTGTGCAGCACTAAGAAATACACTTGTCATCACAGTGCCAAAGCATTGTTAACAGAGGCATTCTGTGCAGTACTAGGCCATACGGATACAAGTGCATTTTCCTAAATACAGAATGATTAGTGTGCCGGTTTCCCTTTTTTTCACACCTGCAAAACTTACACTTGTTAAAAATGTTGTTGACCTTTTTCACCCTGAGAAGAAATTCCAGTGGCCATCCGTGTAGTTTTAGGTCCCACTGCTATGGCATTTGTTAAATTGCCAGCAGAAGAGAACGTACCAACCCACTAGGCCATTCTAGCAAAGCTGACCTTGGTTTTGTGTGTTGTGAGATGAAGGGCTGGCTGTGAACAGGCACCTAATAGCCGTGTATGTGGATGCATCTTAATGCATTCCACCATAAAACAACTTCTAATATCCTATCAACATAACTTTAGTGAATTCCATAATACTCATTGTGGATATTTGCCAGTTAAGTGAGTTTTGGGCTGATTTGTACAAAGTAGAGGATTTTTAAAATCTTGCTTGGTTTTCTCATCTCTAATATATATCTGATGTATCCATTAAAACAGTCAAATACAATTAATTCTTGAAGATCTCACGTAAACTCCTTCACAAGGAAAGTACAGGACTTACCTTATTGCAGGTCACTTCAGCTAATCCATCACAGGATTAGGACAAGAATTCTCTTACTTGATAGAATTATGCACTTTTATTTTAGCCATAAGAACATTGTAATGTAGATAATATTATTATTTATATAGCACCAACAAGTTACACAGCACTTTACATAGTGCACATTAACATCAGTCCCTGCCAGTGGCGGAACAATCGCAACCCAGATGGCCACTATGGGGCCCGGGGCACAGGGGGGCCCGGCCAGGACGAGGAACAAAGGGTTCCCCCTGATGCCGTGCGGGCCACCTGGGTCGCTATGGCATCTCAGGCTGCTGGCTGTTACTGGCGGCTGTGAGGAGGAACGCGCGATCACTTGTCAGCCGCTGTTGAGTCAGTGACAGCCAGCAGCTGCGGAGGAGGAGGCTGGGCCCAGCTTCGGCAGTGGAGGAGAAGACAGGGCCTGGCGTCTGCAATGGAGAAAGAGGCGGGGCCCAGCGACAGAAGAGGAGGCAGGGCCTGCCAGCAACCACAGAGGTGGAGGAAGCTGACAGCGGATCGTGGCTGACAGGCAAGAGGTGTGCAGGGGTGTGACCAGCCCACCTGAGAGCCTGCAGAGCCCTCCATAGAAAGTCTATGGTAGGCTCTGCAGGGTATCTCTCAGGTGGGCTGTTTTAGATATCAGGTGGGCTGTGCTAGGGGCATAACTAGAAATCACAGAGCCCCATACAAAATTTTGCTATGGGGCCCTGTGATTTCTAGTTACACCCCTGGTCCCTGCATTCAAGGAACTTACAATCTTACATGCATACATACTAGAGCTGATTTAGACTGGAGCTAATTATCCTTCCAAGGTTCTTTTTTCTATTTCTCATTTCTATAAAAGTAACTCTTTGTAAATGATCTTAATGCAAGTACTTTTTTTTTCTCCTGATGTTGATATTGTATATCTTAGGTTTATCTGGTTATATATGGTCAGCCATTTTTCTAATTTCTAACATCCCATCCTCAAAAAAACAACTAATGTATTCCAGCTTTCCAGACAATTCCAGATATCACACAGTGAAATTGGACTAAGTACCTGTCATGGTATATAGCAGTCACTGCCCTACAGTGTACTACCTGGTCAATGTTTGCTAAGCTCATTTGTTGAATAATTCAACTGCAACTTTGACTGTGAAGAAGCCTTTCTGCATGCAAAGGTTAAACTTATTTTCCTCCAGATGTAAACAGTGTCCCCTTGTCCTTTGCAGTGACCTTAAAGTGAATAATTTGGCAACAAGCTCAATATATAGACCATTTATGTATTTATACTGTATCATAAAACCTCTATAGCCTTTTAAACCTCTATAAAAACCTCTTCTCAGGAGAGAACAAATTCGATTCGGATAATCTTTCCTCATAGCTGACCTCCTCCATGCCTCTAACACGTTTAGTTGCCCGTTTCTACAGCTCCCCAACATCATTTTGGTGCTCAAAACTGTGCTAACTTCTCTTTAACTCTCCTCACGTTACATTGTAGAAGTCAGCCCCAATATGTTGTGGGCAGCAGTCATTTTGTATGTAATTTCACAGGAATCCCAATTACTTGGTTGATGTAGAAAAGGATGCAGCACCAGTACAGGCTGCTGTTAGTTTTTTTTATTTTCATGGAACAGGACTATATAAGCCCTCCCACTTACCATCTCCAGCACAATTATCCCCAATTATTTTACATGTACAGAAATGCATTAGTGCTTAATCCATTGCACATAGCACTTTAAATAGAAGAGAGCTCACGATTACTCATGTATTATGTTATCTATTTACTGGCCAATTTCTTACTTGTTACTCCTTCTTCCATTAGAGTTACCAGTAATGGAGTTTCCGCAACCAGTGTTCACCAATAAACACATTTAATGTGACTACCCTCCATTTACTTAGCTTTCTGATTGTCATTTAATGGTAACGTGACTATCTGATGAATTTTCCCTGAACATTTTAATTCTTTTTACATTAACTCAGAAGCAAAAAAAAAAAAATTATTGATTGATCGACACAGGGTGTGGCACCAGCTACTGAGGATGCCGTTGTATACTTAACTCTGTCTGTCGGTCTGTAATGTTACAACACAGATCCTTTGTATATGGTTGGTGTCAGCAAATGTATTCTTCGCTTTGACAGGCTAGTTATCCAACATGAATGTTATCTTCCACAACAAGCCAAAGATGATCCACTGTAAAGGTAATATTTTGAAGTTATGATGTTATGGAGTTTATTATTATTGTTTATTAGTTGGGCTGGTAATGATTAAAATTTTCGTGTTCGATTAATCTAAATTTTTTTTAATCGATTCATTTTGATTAATTATAACGCACATATCGGCGGGACTCCTGCAAGCTGGCGGAGAGGTGAGTGTTTTCATTAGCGATCAAAATAATTTTAATCGATCAAAAAAGTTTAACGATTAATCGAGAAATTAATCTTTAATTTCCACAGCCATATTTATTAGATATCAGGGAATTCGTTAATATGTACTCCACCAATGATTATTTTATAATAGGTAGATCTTATTTATCCAAAGCTGGAATTGAGACCAAACAGGACCTTGTGCAGTTTAACAGCTTAGGGTCCACCCTTCCCCAGGTTACTAGTCAAAAGGCAACACATTGCTATTGACCTCAGAAAGGAAACATATTTCAAATGTTTACAGTTTTGGAATGATGGATGCCCATTGCCAGGGATGCATATTACAAAGGGTACATATTGAAGCATACCTCCCAACTTCCTGAGATAAGAAAGAGAGACACCTTCCAGCACAATGTATTTAGGCAATAGACACACCCCCTGCCACGTCGCTAGTTATGTGGACCATTATGAATTGATGTGTAAAAAATGATTAGTTAAACCTAGAATTATTTTATTTACTATTGCTTTTCCTTTATACCAACTTTTCAAGATTGTAAACAAGATAATTAGGAGACACAATATATGTTTTAGTGCAGAATAACACTTTTGGTAGTTAAATAGAATCTTTTCATAGATATCAGACCAAAATGAGGGACAGCTGAGAATGAAAGAGGGAAGGGGGATTTGGTTCCAAATGAGGTACAGTACCTCCGAATGAAGGAAAGTTGAGAAGTATGTTTGAATGGGACACCAGGGGGTAGGCAGACACACAATGTTAGGGGCATTAGCTGGGCACTTTGTAAAGCATGCATTAGGACAGTTCCAGTTGGTAAATATTGTTCCCTATCTCCTTTTCACATTTCTGTGATCAGACTACATGAGCAATAAATAGCTAGCAGCTTCATAAGTGATTAAGGACTGTTTCATAGGGGATATATTTGCTTTTCAAACGCCCGCTTGGTTGAAGCCTGTCAACTCTTCTGCTGCCTTTCTCCATTGATTGGCTTCATGTTTTGGTAATTTTTCTATGTCTTCCCACAAAGTTGGTACGAGTATGCTATGTGTCTTAGCAGTATATGACAGCTTGCAGGGTGGTATTCCTTTTGTTGCTCGAGTGGATCTTCTAATTTCAGGTTGTTTAGCAGAATTTAATATGAAATTTGACGTATCGATTGTGAGTTCCTCCTCTTGCGAGGAGTCTGTATAGGTGTTCATCCAATTTTTCTTTTGCGAGGATTTGATTATTGTTTCGTTTTGTACATTCATCACTTCAGAATTGAACTGTGAGACCGTTATTAGCAAGGGTTTTCACTGATAGAAGGCTTCCTTCTAGGTCTGGGACATACAGTACATTTTTCACCAGGATATTCTGCATGTCCCCATGTGTGAAGAATCCTTGACCGTTACCCTCTGCAGTAATTCTTTTCCCCTTTGATAGAAGACTTTGTCCTTTGCACTGAAATCAATTTTTGTGAAGAAGGTCTGATCACTAGTCATGTGGCTTGTTGCACCTTAGTCAATACACAATCCTTGTGGTAAACTGTTCTGAGCCACTTTAAAGGTAGCACTCCATGATATGCCTGCAGTTTCCTTTGTAGTTGCCTTTGCTCTTTCTCTTGTAGGTGTCTTTCGCTTTTGCTGCTCAGCTTTCCAGATCGAACAGTCCTTTTTCAGGTGTTGCTTTGCGCTCTCATGCACCTTAAGGGCTTTCCTGTTTTCTTTATTGTGCATATTTTCTTTCCTACTGTCATAGTCATCAATTAATTTTCTTTTGGCATATTCTAGTGTTAGTGCCTGCTCAGGCCTGGATTCTAGAGTGTTATTAAGAGCACTGTATGACTCTAGAAGGCTGCATAGCAGTAATACCACCATGTGATTATCTTTAATTTCCTCTTCAATTGCACGTAGTTGTTCTAAGATTTCCAGAATGTAATTCACATGTTTACACATTTCCTGGCCTTTTTCTAGCCTCATCCTATATACAGGTGAAACTCGAATAATTAGAATATCGTGCAAAAGTAATGGCAGTAAGTGCTGCAAAAGGGGCCCAAACCAAGTACTGAGTACATATGCATGCTTGTACTTTTCAGAGGTCCGATATTGTTCTATGTACAATCCTTGTTTTATTGATTGCATGTAATAATCTACTTTTTTGAGGTTGTGGATTTGGGGTTCTTGGGGTTTTCATGAGCTGTAAGCCATAATCATCACAATTATGACAAATCACGGCTTGAATTATCTTGCTTTGCATGTAATGAGTCTATCTCATATATTAGTTTCACCTTTTAAGTTGCATTAGTGAAATAAATGAACTTTGCACGATATTCTAATTATTCGAGTTTCACCTGTAGCTTGCGTAGCAGATATAGTTTACTGTTTAGGTTTGACTGCTCATGCAGTTTTTGTAGTCCACATACCTTTAGCTCTTTTCTCTTTTCTTATGTGAATGAGTCTGTCTTCCACTAGAAAACGTATAATTGCTTTTACTTGCCTGTTCTTCTTGTCCCATTACTCCGTGGGTCCATTAGTGAGTCTGTCTCTACTCAGTACTTGTCACAAGTTGTCTTTGCTTAGCACCATTTCAAGCTTGAACTTCCATAGCTGTTGGTATTGTTGAGCTTTGCGATTGCAAACTTCATATCTGACCTAGTTGCCATCTTTCAGTAGCTTGGATGCGGCTCTTGTTGACTTGCAGTATTCTGTTTAGTGACTGGGCCCATAACCTGTTGGTTATGTGTTTAGATGAAGCACTGAGATTTTGAGGAATGCTGAATTAAGTTTTTCTTGCTTAAGTTTTTCTTGTATTCAGATGTAAAGAATTTTACATCTGAATACAGCATTGTGAGGAAAACATATAGATATAAATAAAGAGCTTTCTGTGCATCATAGATAAGCATGCATATAGAGACTAACATTGCACTACAGCACCATCTACAGCTCAAAACAGGCTGTTGCATTTTCAACAAATTACTCTGACTTATTCAGCTGTGAGTACATTTGAGCATGAGCTGCTGAGCTCTGTAGACAACAGTATCTTTAAACAACACTTGGCATGGCATGACAAGTGTAAAGGACTGCCAACATAGATGAAGCAGAGCGGTCAACTTTGGCAAGCACAATGTTCTTCAAACAGTTCCAGACCTTGGGCTAATAAGACACACTTAGAGATTCCACTGGTGCCATTGTTGGTAATATGTAAAGCAGCACCTGCAGCAGGTCCTTTGATAAATTATATTTGCAAACAGTATCTGTAAGTGTCATTGAGTAATATAATGTAACAACAAATTTGTTACATTGCATTTACTATTTCATTCACCTGAAACAACATTACAATTAAAAAAGGTGTTTCTATTTAACTGCTTATTAACCCTAAACAGCTCTTATTAACTCCTCCCTTCCCTTAGCTATAATTTTTCTGCTGATATTTACAATTTCTATTTTACCATTGATATTTAAACGTATTTTGTTTTGTTTAATAATTTTTAGCATTGTCAGTAAAAATCAGCAATTTTTTTTTTTTGAACATCATTTTTATTGACAAAGCAGATAAAGTCACGGGTCCAGACCCGTCATACAAATATCAAACAATTATTCAACATTACATGGCATAAAATAAACAGAGTAGACAAATATCAATATGTATCATCCAACCAGAAACCATCACAATCGGAGTCTCAGGAAGGGGTACCAACCCCCCTATGGTGACTATGGGTGAAATATATATCACAGTTACGTTATACAGCAGAATATAGTGGATACCACGAGAGAACACGCCACCAAGTGTGGATAGGGTGATGCACATCACGGGGTCTTAAAGAACATCTAAGGCTCCTAATGATCCTGTCACCTTAGACCTAAGATACCACTCTGTATATCGAAACAATAACATCAACTCTTTCAGCTGTTCAGGAGGTAGCTCATTCAAAAGAAACGAGGACCACGTGGTAAAAAATTGTTTAGTATGAGCATGGGTAAACTGGGCCTCCAACTTATCTAGTGCCATCAATTTGTGGAGGAGTTCCTTCAGGGTCGCTAAGGAGGGTGGAGAGGGTAGCAGCCAGTTTATCAGTATTGCTTTTTTTGCCGCCAGAAGACATAAGTGCTCCCATCGTGACATGTCTAGGGGTGGGTAATGAGGTGGAAGGAGTGAATGCATGAAAAAGGCACATATCCGGAGAATATGACCTCTGGTTACCCGACATAGCATTCATGTAGGACAGGACTGGTGACCAGAATCGTTGAATAGTGGGACATAACCAGATCAAAATCGGGATACCCCGCTTGACATTTAGGGCAGCATTTTTTTTTTTTAAAGCCTTTATTTCATTTGTACCGTATACATAGATTACAATGCTTGATGCCAGAAATGTAAGTTTAGTCTAGTCTCATTGTAAACATAAATCAAATGTGCATTGTTTATCTACAGTAACAGTACCACCAATGGTGGTACTGTTTTACATTACATCGGAGTAACAAGGTGATGACACCCTCAGTCAGGCCAAAACAGAGAAAAAAAACTCATCTACAAATTGAAAATATAAGATAGAACCAATTCTATCTTATATTTTCAATTTGTAGATGAGTTTTTTTCTCTGTTTTGGCCTGACTGAGGGATAGAACCAATTCTATCTTATATTTTCAATTTGTAGATGAGTTTTTTTCTCTGTTTTGGCCTGACTGAGGGTGTCATCACCTTGTTACTCTGATGTAATTGGTATAAGAAACTTCATATCTGGCCTGCAGCAGCTCTTGTGGCTATCAGATATGATAGTGCTGTCTGAGGCCACACTTAGGGTTTCTAGTCTGTAGCACAGGCAACAAATTGCTAATGTTGCCTTTGTATATTATGCCTGAGCAATACGCTTAAAAATTTACTTTGCTTTTTGAATTCTTCCTGAAAGATGGAAGTGCACTTCTGGGTATGTAAGGGTGCCTGGGCACTCCTGTGCCTGCAGCCCCAAAGCTGTGTATCTGCAGTGTTAGATCTAAGGCACTACTGACTGCTAGTTTCAGAAGATTTGAAATGAGATTTAATCATCTCACCTCTGTGCTGTTTACTGTTCTGTTTACTGGATGCTCTGACATGAGGAAGCAAAGCCCTGCCTCTACCAAGATGGCCACCAAACACAGAACACAGACTTGTTGCACTCCTTACCGGATACCCCAACGACAGGGGAGGGTGCTTGTAGTAACTGTGGATGGCACCTCTAGTTACATGGATCATTTGAAGAGATGTCACCAGCACACCAAAATACACTGCAGGCAGAGGCTGCAGACCACAACAGCGCTGTCGGCAGCAGATACATTAAAAAAGGCCCACAATGCAGAACTCTTTTGTATTTGCTGCTTATTCAAGTGCTCATGTACCGTCCTGAATCTGGCCAAATGATCTCAAACAAATAAGTCTATTTTTTTAATATTTTGGGAATAATTGTGGATACTGTTATAGGCAGGGGTTGGGGTTGTGTGGGAATTTGGCTCTGGAGTGTTTTCGTGTACTCTGTTTTCACATTTTATTCAACTTTTAAGATACTTTTTGTAAGAGTATACATATAGCTTTTAGATCGGTTGTGGCTTCATTTTTCACTAGTGAACTCAGGCCTATTACTGTTGGATAAAAAAATCAGATGTTGCAGTCAAAACTACCCAAAAAAATTTTTTCAAGGAGTAATGAACGTAATTGGTTTTCTGCTGCTGCATTTAAAGTGACACTAATCGTAGGAGTTAAAACCTAAAAATACATTCATTTACCTTAACTATTAACAAAAATGTATCTTATTTGTGTATCATTCAGCTGTAGATCCTCAAATCATCTCTGAATTGGTGCTGACACTGTCCTTCCTTCTGGAGGGGGGGCTACTTTTCTTCCCCATGTCCCTGTGTGTGTTGTACAGTAGTCGCCACTCCAAGCTCACTCCCATGATGGACTACAATCTCAATACAAATTAGTGAACTAGACATGAGATTGTAGTCCATCAGAATTTTATTGTTCTGCAACACCACATGAAGCTTAAAGACATGAAATGAAAAACAAAGAGAGCGCCTCCATCGTGTAAAAACACTTTAATATAACGATATAGGAAGAGCTAAAAACATACTCACAAACAGATGGGATAAACAGGCATAGAGTGTAAATCAGCAACGAAAAACACTAAGATCGTATGAATCCGGCTCAGCATTGGTTCTGAGGAAGGAGGCGTGTCCTCTGAAACGCGTAAACCAGGGAGGATATGCAGCTTGTCGGCTGAGCCGGATTCATACGTTCTCCGTGTTTTTGTTGCTGATTTACACTCTATGCCTGTTTATCCCATCTATTTGTGAGTATGTTTTTAGCTCTTCCTATATCGTTATATTAAAGTGTTTTTACACGATGGAGGCGCTCTCTTTGTTTTTCATTTCAGTTTTGTGGTTGCCCTAAACCAGCGGGAGCTGCCTCCAGAGTGCATCACTTTACTTTCTTACACGGTTACTGGCGCTGGCGCCTGTGTTATTAACTCTTTGTAAAGAATGTAAAAAGAATGTAATTGAAAGGATTTGTGTTTTTCCCAAGTTGCCCTCGAATCTGCAATAAAAAGGAAGACCCTCTGCCCACCTTACATTATCTTTACATTTTTGTTTTTGCATTTTTTGCATTGGTACATGTTCCTCATGGAAGTTTCCAGCATCTCAAGCCCTTTAATTGACAATTCCTTGCCTATTACCTGGAAATTGGCCAAAATTAATTTAAGATTTGCCCCATAATAGAGTTTGACTTTACATCGGGTTCGACAAACAGCCTGCAAGCTAACCCAGGCCGTTTTTTTAATCCCTGTATGTCAGTAAGGGGGAAAAGATCAGCTGCTGCATGGTGACCACAGGCAATATCGGTGACTAGTAGGGATGTTCAGATACCAGTTCAGATACCAGTGCCGATACTTGGCATTTTCATGAGAACTACCAGGGGTGCAGCGGTTGCAGCTGTACCTGGCTCTGGCGCTCCACCACTGTCCTGAAATCATTAGTCTGTATTGTTTTAGAAAAACTGTCACATGACAATAAACAAAATAGTATCAGTAATTATATCTGTATTACTTGGACAAGTATCGGTACTTGGTCTGGAATAAATGATATCGGTGCATCCAGAATATATATATATA
>NW_017306856.1:48705-55589 GCF_000935625.1 Nanorana parkeri | reverse complement strand
ATATATATATAATCAAACAAATCATACATTAAAACAGGGATGCACAAATCCCAGGAGCTCCGTGTGCTCCTTAAAGACTACAGCTACCTCCTAACTTTTGAGTTTTTCTCTAGTCTAGTTTTAAAGCTGGAAACGTATCTGTACTTATACCAGGTACAGTACTTGGTATCTGACCATTCCTAGTGACTAGTCCTTTGCCCTCTTCCTTTTTTCTAGGCACAGCTCCCCCAGTTCAATTCCTCTTTAGGTAATGTGTTTACAATTCAGTTTGAGCTATTGAGTTGTGTGAGTAGCCAACATGCTGTCTGTAAATGAAAATACTTATAATATTAATCATAATAATGTTAATAATAATAATATGAATTTATCATTACAGAGCAAGGTATTCACTAATGATTGTACAGAAAATTACAGATCATTAAATTATTGCAACATTTTCTAAATTTCAGCTTTTAGTAAAGGAAATTGAGCCCCTAGGACTATGTACATTGTACTAGCTACTTTTCACATTTCAAGCAAATAATTCTAAATTGAATTGATTGTACTTTGTATTCCTTCCTCTATATGTTTTGGTCAGATACGTTCTTCTAGATCTCTTTGCGGTATACAATGATGCAACAAACAAGACATATATCTCTTGTTTAGTCAGTGCTCTGCACGTATTTATTTGGTGTGTTTCGCGCTGTATGTATTGCGCTATACATTGACACAGAGGAGATCTGTGCAAACAAAGTTAATATTATCCCTGTCACTTTTGCACATTTATATCCTGATGTATGGCAGATGTTGAGCCTGGAGAGGGACAGATAGCACCCTCCAGATCAGTAGTGATAAGACAGCAGAGCAGTGCTGGAGATACCATTTAACTCCTACAGTGCTGAAAACGTCCCATTTCCCATAGAATTACGTTTTTTTTCATGGCATCAAGCATGAAAATAGATGATTGTTGAAGTTTTGGGAACAATGGCCTGTAGAAATTGGTCAAGAAAAAGCCCTTAGGAAAGTAGACTACAAAAAACTTCCCTGCAATAATTGACAAATCACATTTTAAAAAACGTCCTCATTGCAATAATTGAAAAATGACATTGTTTACAAATTCCTCCCGAGGCTGCTGCTGCTGCTGGTAAAATTTAATTATTAGCCTTTTAAGGGTTGGTAATTGACCAGACCTCAGACCATCGGTGAGCTGAAAAAGGTATGGTTACTGATCATTTTATTATTGGGAAATAGCAATAGCTGTCCCCATCTTTCTCTTGGGAATAGTTTCCTTAAGTATATTATTGAAAATTAAACTGATCACACTCGAAAATACATCTAAAAACACTATTATATTCCTTTTAACAAAACTATTCTCATAGAGTCCAGCACTTTTTTGCAAACAGGATTAGAGCAACGTTAGGCCACAGGCGGCCAGCTCCACCACCCCTCTCAAAAGTGCATCCGAACTGTTTTCTTTTTTTTAATTTCAGTGAGGATTTTCTATTAGGATTCCATGCTGCAGCAACCTGGGCATATAGTTACGGTATAGTATTACAATAGACTCTATGGGGTTGATTTACTAACCTTATAAACACACCACGAACATGTATACACCTCTGTAGTGTGTTCCCTCCCAGCATGATCTATGGGTGGAATCTAAACACCTTTGTAGTGTGTAAACACCCAGCAGGTATGTTGTGCAAAGCCAAGCATGAATTGCAAGGTGATGTTGTGTAAATGAGCTCTATGTTGTGTTGCTTGCGTTGATGAATGCAGGAATGTAAATGCATGAGCTAACCATTTTTGTCTAAACTGTGAAGCAGCATTATAAATGCATCATGTGCATGCTTTTTCCATATATGACATTAGTGGAAATATGCTTTTAGAGACTTTTGGTTGATAAATACGTTTTGCTGTGTGAAAATCACACACACCTGGTGCGTGCGTGTGTTTAGGTTAGTAAATCACCCCCTATGGCTCCATTGAGTGCAATGGTTACGTTTGCCAAACACGACATGCTGTTTAAAATTTGTGTATAAGCATGAACAGTACTATATTGTATTTCAGGTAAGAGGCTGGGGACAGTAAAAATTGTGGATCAACTGCCTGATTTTACTGTCCCTCGACTGCCCCAGTGTGAACGGGGTCTAATTCAGCTGGCCACACTATAATTGCTAGTGAATTCCTAGTGCATATCCTGATGGCTTTTCTTCTAATTGATTTAATCTATTGATTTTTTTACTGTACCCTCTGAAAAGTTTTATTCCACGATCTAGCTCAGTATATTTTCCAAGTGTGTTCGAAAAAACATTATATAAATCCTGTGCCCACAAGGATGTATATATCCACAGCTAATAGAGAGCACCGTGTTGAGGAAAGAATAGGCATGCTGTTTTTGTGTGTGTGTGTGTGAGTGGGAAAAAAAATTCAATCCTATTAGATGAATTTAAATGATCGATCAAATAGATCTCTGCCAGAGAAAATCTTTAAAAAATTTGCTTATCTGTGATTGCTGTAAATATGCCCAATATTCTTTTTTTGTGTAAATGTAATACAAAAGGATGAGCCCCATTAGAGAAGGTGGTCCTAGACTTTAAATGGCATGATCTGCCCTTTAAATCATCTTAATATTATTTTGGAAATCAGATAAGCACACATAAAAAATCATATACATGAGCTGATTCAATAAAATCCAGTATTTTATACACAAAAAAATCCAACCCGGCTATTAGACTTTCCTCAACTGTGATGCACAAAGAAAGGGTGTTTTTTGAGGTCTCACACACATCGACATCATTGGCTGAGCCTGTCACTACCTTCCAGACAGGAGGATAGTCATGTTTATAGGAACCCTCACCCTCAATCTTCCCAGCTCATCCCATTAGAAGCTGCACACATATCCTTTAATTCAAGTGTTTTGGCGGTATGACTTAAGTTCATGTAATCTTCAAGTCCTTTGGCGATTTGTGAACTTTTGCTTTATTTTCTGCCAGTTTGTATAACCAAGAGGCTGGCATAACTTAACTAAAGCTATTAAGTGAAATGAGCAGCCTTTCCCAGTTCTGTCACACTCACTCATGTTGGATGTAGCGTTGTTACCTCTCAGTCCGCATTTGTTCCCATGCTAAAGGAAATGCACCCAAGGGATTTAAGCACCTAGCCTGCTAATTTGTTGTGAAGCATCCTTACAAAAATAGGCTCTTAACTGGAGGCCAAAATAAACAGTACAAGCTTAGACATTTGACACTATTCACACTTATTTGTATGATACTGATTTTTGTTCATACTGAATTAAAGTCTGCTTTTGTAAAGTCGATATTAGCTGCATGCTTTTATCTTATATCGCTCCCTATATAATTAAACTTTCACATAATGTTGAGAATAAAATTCAAAAGGGTGTTTAGGGATCAGCAAGAAGCCAATGCAGCTACATATGTGAGTAGTTTCAAATCAGATAAGGCTTTATTTGACAAATGTGTCAGAGGTCAGCTTATGATCATATAAGTTTTATACATTTTACAAATCAAGATAAAAAAGGAAGCTCAAACACCATTGGTTAATAGCAACTGATTACTTCATATTTGTCCAATCATCCAATAGCATTACATAAGTCGATGTTCGCCCATGTCCACCCGATGGGTACTCCGAGGTAAGGCTGGCAAAGTAGGGGCAATGTTCTTTTGAGGTGTAACTTCATGGAACTCCCCTCTTAGTGATTTTTCTGGAGATTCCCCTTCATTACTCATAAACATGTATACTGCAAATTTATGCTTACATAAGTACATTGCCTAAAATGGATGCCTCTCTTAAGATGGCTGACATTACTACAAAATGGCGGGTGACCATGTGATTCAGCAAGGATCAATACATTTCCCCGCACAAGGGGTTCGAAATAATACAGCAAGAAGAAAAAAACTTGCACCTTCCGCCATACTTGCTTTTAAAGGTTTTCCATAATGCTAACTTTACTTTTTTGACCCACAAGAGTACCAGCCTTAGATCCATTCCATTGCTTGTAGAGCATCATCCATCATCCAGTAATACATACAAAATAATCCCTGCTTTAGATCCTTTTGTGTTGTAAAAGAGTAGAGCCTTCTTTTTTTATGAAGGGAAGTCAGCAATATGAGCCTCCATGCTTTTCTCACGGTACCTCTGTTTTCAGGGGCACTAATATATCTAAATAAGACACCTACAAAACAAGGGAAGTCTAACATTGTAGATTGTGGCCTACGAAATCTGAGATGGGTACAAAAGGGACTACTTTTTTAGAGTTCTAAAAGAGAATGTGTAGCATAAGCTTCTGTCACAAGTCTCTGCCTCAATTCTGATGTATAGCAATTTTACTGAACTATAAGGATCAATATACTGTACATGGATGTTAATTCAGGTACTTGCTTTATGTCACACTGAAATCAATGAGTATTTGGATTGATTCTGCATTCCTGCCAAATACATGGGGTAGTAAGTGACTTTTTACATGAATGCTGATGAGAATCTACATCACAATCCAATGTATGTACCTAAGTTAAAGATGGGATTATTCTTCAGACCTATCTCATCTAACAATATCTGTGTTAAGATGATGTATGTATTGTATTGTTCCCTCTCTTATGTCACAGCACTCTAGCAATTTCAAAATTATAGATGTGAAAACTCTGTGTAAAAATTTACTTTGCCTTCAGAAGTCTGATCTGATCTGATCTCAGCCAATAGAAAAAATAAATAAAATGACAGCTAATCAGGAAATGTGGGTGATGTAGTTTCATGCAGGCAGATGGAACACAGGCCACAGGCTGGGATTGCGAAGGTGAAATAAATTTTTTTCAAAGAGTGTAGCTTTTTTTTAGTATAGTCTGTCTGCTATCTGAGATTGCTAAAGAGCTGTGACATGAGAAAGGGAGCAATAGCAACAGCCTCAATGCACTAGTACTAGTAGATAGTATATCAAGAGGAATGGCATGGGTCACTTTAACATAAAAAGTGACCTGGTCTTATGTTACGCTAGAGTGTTCTAATGTAGACCTTACTACATTAATGACATAAAAACCCTAATAATGGTTACTCTGGGAACAATATTAAGAAAATAACACAAGCTACAGTGCCATCCAAAGTATGCACAACAGGATCCATTCACCAAGACCGATACTTTCCACAATGATGGTTATTTCCAGCAATGAGTGCTGAAAATAACAATCACATCGCTGAAAATAACAATCATTATGTCAAATAAAAGATTTGTTATAGCTTAGTAAAAAGGGCGCCATGCCCTTGTAATGGGAGACGGTTTAAAAGAGATAGAATTCAGAATCAGAATACTGTATAAATAAAACTTTCCCATTACACAGTTAATTAAAAACATTTGATTAAAATGCACTAATGATAATAAAAAGGAAAAATAATGAAATGCAAAGAGCAATATGCATAATTATCCATAAGAACCAATCTGCTTTTCCAACTGTAACATATAGTCACACCAGTTAAAGCCCCAATTTCTGGTTGTTGTGAGTTACTTTTATTCTAAATAAAGATATCAAGATGATAGTGGAGATCAGACTTACAATGGGGAGGATGTGATCTGAATAATAGGTAGGATATACTCACATAAGCTGTCAGAAAATACATTTCAGAAGTGATGGCATATATTTGTATAAATCTTACGCAGTACATTTTCAGTCTATTAAACTCCAAACCAAACTATTGATAACATATAAAATTTGGAATATTATTCCTCCGGTACAGCCGCACATTTGAAGTGTGCAGTTTTTTTTATCATAAGCATTCACATCACGACCTGGGCTCTTGTACTTGACATCAGCTGCTGACCTTCTGAGGTTTCTATATTAAAAATAGAATAATAACTGGATACCAAAAGCATTGTGTGTAACTGGCTAATACATTTATATTATGCTGCAAAGAGGAAGGCAAGATCTGCTGAGTATAGAAGTGTGCATGGTGCTGAGACAGCTTTTCCGTCCCTCTTCTTACAGGACCAGTAAACCTAAAGGACAATTATTACAAAACATATTGTATACTTATAACTATGTGCAGTTTTTATATATAAAGTGACAGTATTAAGCACATGAATTCCTTTTATGTTTACATGCTTTTATTTATATTTTTCTCCACATTAATATGCAGTTCAAGCTGTCCAACATAAGTTACAGTGACCCAAGTTGGAACCAACTTTAAAATGAACCTGTGCCCAGACTATGCACACTAAAGTATTTTAATATTTCAAACACACAGAAGATGTATTTTAGGCATTGTGGAGAATTTAATCTTCAAAGTGCACAACAGACTGAAATCTTAGCTCTTTTCCTATTACTTTCTATTGCACCAGAATCTTGGCAGCCTGCTTGTCCTCTGATGTAAACACACAGCAGGTTTCTAAGCTGTTAGAAATGGACTGAAATCAGATTTTAGAGTGTTTGTTAAGATCTTTGAGGCTCTTTGAGAATTGATTACTTAGCAGTGCAAGCAGCAAGAGAGAGGCCAGTGATGGCTTGTTTTAAAGTTCTTTTACTGCGTGTTTGGAATAAGTGAATACTTTAATGTCTATAGCCCCCCTTCACATTAACCCCCCCACACACACACTTTTACAACAGAGTCCTCTGTACATTCGGAGCCTTCTTCACATCAGAACCTCATCCTTTTGCATCAAAGTCCTCCCCTTTCACATCAGGAGCCCCCCTCCAACTCAGAAGCCCTCTTCACATCAGAATCCCCCACTTTGATATCAGAGGTGCCCCATTCACATTAGAGTCTCCCCTTCACATTAGAGTCCCCACATCACATTAGACTCCTCCTTCACATTAGAGCCCCCCTTCACATTAGAGCCCCCCTTCACATCAGTGTTCCCCCTTCACATCAGAGTCCCCTGTTCACACCAGAGTCCCCCCCCC
>NW_017306856.1:19626-48613 GCF_000935625.1 Nanorana parkeri | reverse complement strand
CCTTTACATTAGACCCCCCATCATCTCAGCATTTTCCCTTCACATAAGAGTCTCCCTTCACATCAGCGTTACCCTTTCACATCAGTGTTCCCCCTTCACATCAGCTCACATCTGAGTCCCCCCCTTCACATTAGAGTTCCACTTCACATCAGAGCTCCCCTTTCACATTAGAGTCGCCCTTCACATCAATGTTCCCCCTTCACATCAGCATTCCCCCTTCACATCATGCCGTTCATGCCTCTAGGGAAGTCAGAAATGGAGAAGGATTTGGGGGTCATTGTAGACCACAAACTGAAAGGTAGTTTGCAGTGCCAGGCTGCTGTAAACAAAGCTAGCAGGGTCTTGTCCTGTATTAAAAAGGGGATGTATTGCAGGGACAAGTCTATAATTTTGCCACTTTATAGATCATTGGTTCGACCTCATCTGGAGTACGCGGTCCAGTTCTGGTCACCAGTACTAAGAAAAGATGTCCTTGAGTTGGAAAAAGTCCAGCGGAGGGCAACCAAACTAATTAGGGGTATGGAGGACCAGAGCTACGAGACAAGGCTACTAAATTTAAACATGTTCACATTGGAGGTGAGGAGATTAAGGGGGGATATGATCTCCATGTACAAAATGTTCAATGGTGGTAGCAACATTAGCGATAAACTGTTTAAAATTAACTCCATTACAAAAACTAGAGGCCACCACCTAAAATTGGTGGAAAAAAAATTCCAGCACAAGGGGCGAAGGGGGTTCTTCACAGTAAGATCAGTTAGGGTCTGGAACTCACTGCCACAGGCGGCGATTTCAGCAAATAATGTGGAATTGTTCAAGAAACTTTTGGACGATTTCTTAAGGGACCGTAATATACAGGGGTACAGGTACTCCTAGAATGAGATCCTAATAGGTTGGACTTGATGAACTAATGTCTTTATTCAACCTCAAATACTATATAACTATGTAACATCAGAGTGACCATTTACATCAGAGTTCCCCATTCACATTAGAGTTCTTCCCTTCACATTAGAGTTCCCCCCTATACATCAGTGTTCCCTGTTCACATCTGAGTCCCCCCCACCTTTCACATCAGAGTCCCCTCTGTATCAGAATTATACCTTCACATAAGAGTTCATGAAAAGTTCATGAAACTTTGACATCTTTATCCATGACGTAAACAAAGAATTCCTAGTAGATCAAGGTATAACTTGTTTAGTGACACAATAAAATTCATCAATTAATGTATAAACTTACAGAACTGAACATATCCAAGTAAAATCTGATGCCGACAGAAGATCTCTTTTACTGCATTGCCAGCCCCCTGTCAGCAGTCCCACTGAACGTATTACAGATTTCCCATTTATGCCGTATGCACTAGATTGGAAATGGTGATAATGTGATCAAATGCTTATATCTGTCACAAATAGGGTTTAACCCATGAGATCAATTTAAGCTTATGCTTTGTAAGACTCATTGTGAACTCAGCCGCTTCAGGCCTCCCATATTCAATTGGACAATTACTGGCTCCACTATAAGACGGATGCAGATATTTAAAGACTGCTGGGCAAGTTTGAAAGTCTCCCGCTTGAAGGCACGGAATCACTTTTGCAGAAATAACATTATAAACATCAGTATGACAGCAAGAATGTTTTCCCCCCTCAAATCTCTGCAGGCTGCACAAGGAGAACACACAGCTTGCTGATCCGAGAGGAACTGACACAAATGGACTAAAAACATTTGGTCATTGAGGGCTGAAGACCCATTCCCAAATAAATGAAGACAAACAGCTAAACATTAAGAGGAAGACCAAGCGGCTGTGGAGCCAGAGCCCATTAAGGGACAGGGATACGGAGTGACACAGGAACCTGATACTGCAGAAGATTTAACCGATTAAAAGGTTGCTTCGGCGTGTCTGGAAGAGCCAACGCGCTGAGAGAAAGCAGAGGTTTAAAAGGCCTCCTGATTCGGTACATTGAGACATAATTAGGACACAGGAAGGGGAAACAGTAAAACAAAAAGGGAAAAAGAAAAAGCCTACAGCTAAATTATTCTACTTAATATTAGCCTCTTAATCGAAAGCAAGTAATGGCCTCAGGGGATGATTTTGTATATGGCATAATTTAATGTGCTTCATTTTTCACAGCTTGTAGATTTCTTACTAAACCCTTTCCCTGCTGGGCAGTCAGAAGCACACACTGCATGGACTGCTGTTATTGTTTCTTAGAGGCAAGTTACAGTACCCGTAGACATTAGATCAAGGAAAGGTAACTCTCATATGGCAGAAATCTGCCTTAAAGTGTATTTCCACTTTTGCAATCAAATTTGAGGAAACCCCTCTGTATGTTTGTCTGTGAAGGTTCTCATTCATCCAGGTCATGGTATATCTGTAAAAATTTGTCAAGGCAACTGGACTTGCTGTATTTTACTTGAAGACGTTTCACTGGTCATCCAACCAGTTTTATCAATTCAGAATGACTTGTACAAAAATACAGCAAGTCCAGTTGCCTTGACTTATTTTTTACAGACCTCTATATGTTTGTTATGTGTTCCCAATCACACAGCATACCGGAAAATTGTAAAAAAATATATATTTCTCACCTTTTATTTTATTTATTACTTATTATTGGTATTTATATAGTACCGACAATTTACACAGTGCTTTTACATACAGCACATTCAAATTCACTTTTAGATGTTTTTGTGTAGCCTGCCTTTGCATGCTTCTCTCTCGGCTTTAATAGCAGCAACCTCTAGCTGTCCCCATAGAAAGACTAGCATACTTGCACATCATGGCACACTTAATTTACAAGTGTGTGCTCCTCAACCGCTGTCTGATCCATCCTCTGTCCTCCATTTTTGCCATCTCTGCTGCCGCAATCTCTGGGTTCTGTGTGATTTCTCTTTGGTCATTGGGTGGCGACTGATGATGTAACGCCCTCCTCATCTCCATAACCCCTTGTGCACAGGCAGAAAGCAAAAAAAGTTGTCATCTCACAAGATTTCTTGGAAACTCTAGAGGTATATTTTTTTTTTTTTGCACTTGCTATAACAAAACACTTCCAATGGTATATCAGACCAAAAGGGATAAGAGAAGTTCATTATTATGGATACATACACTGTAAATCTTTAGACAGAAACATGGCAGTTTGTAATCCAGATACCAGGCAAGAGTCAGTAAATACAATACACAAGGCAGGAGATTTATCCCCTTCCCACCCACAATCTGTAGATTAACAATCTTTTTCGCTGTTAGCAGCTGTGAGACCTGTGTTATCACTGACAGCTCTGGATCTCCACTATTGGTCAGCATTCAATCATCATGGTTCCTGATCAAGCACCCTCCATCCTCTTTGATAAGGGGATAACATAGCTTTGTTTGTAAACAGCTCTGCTGATAATGACAGCTGCTGGTGTATTATTTTTTTCTGAGGATTGGCTGTTCACAGAGAAAGAAATAGTTTTTTTTTTTAAAGGTGACAGTACTGAGTTATAAAAATAAAATAATTATTAAATGAAAAGGTTTTTAAAAAAACAAACTAATTTTGTTTTCACATTTTCTCGCATTTTTCAGCTTATAAGAATACATCAAAGCGGTGTATTTATTAAAACAATAAACCAAATGCAAGTTGTGCATGTCTTCAAAAAACAATGTAAATATGATTTAAGTAGGTAGATTGTGTGGGGAAGGCTTTACAAAGAATTCCAATTTACCCAGTGAATCCTTTACTGATATTTACCCAGTGAGATGTGATGGCATTTGCCAGTCACATTCTTATTATATACAATGTGCATAAGATGAATGAAGAAGCCGGTGAACAGACGTCATCTCACATGAACTGTATTAGTGTACAAGTACAGATACTTTTTGAGCTCCAAGACTAGACCAGAGTTTAGCAATTGTTTACAATATTTCTATTGTGATGGAGTGTGTTTATGAAGGACTCAGATATATAAAATATGGAAAAATATATTTATTTGATTTTAAATTCTTATTGGTTTAAAAGATTCATGCAGTTCAATAAAATATTGTTTACAACTTCTCTTGTGTTGATGTTCATGTGCAATTCACAAATACATGTATCTAATTCTATGACTATTGCTGATTGGTATATTCGCAAACCGTATTTCATACATTTTCAATACATTCATGTGGATAAGAACATACACATAATTGATACTTTCTACTACAGGTATATTACTATTTGATGAGTCCCCTACGCGTTACGCCCAGAAAGGCTTCCTCAGGGGGATATATTCACTCTGTATGTTTGTGTATACCGACATCCAAGACATAGAAGCAACATCCAAGATCTATACCTACATATCACAAAAATAGTTTGGACCGCAGTATGCTCCTTCCTAAGTCCCAAACACAAAAAGCCAGGAGATATCCTCCTAAGGGTATAAACAATGATTTTGCGGTGCTAAACCCCTAATGTGCTCTAATCTGGATATTAAACCAGTATATAAATTTACTCTTAATGTGCAAAAAAAATAGTATTTGTGAATAGAGATGTCCCTTGAAGTAAATGAAATATAAAAATAATCCAATTAATGGAAAATGTTACTGTACAAAATAATCTCAGTGAAATATGTGGGTAAATCACAGTGATTATCACAAAAATCAATCAAATCATGGCAGTGAAAAATTCATATATGAACTATAATGAAAAATGTGTCATACACTCAACACATAATAAAATAATAGTGATGCGATCCCTATCTGGATAGGTAAACTTCCAGATATAACAAATGTGAAATGTTTGTGACCCTTAAAGTCAAACAGTAATTCATATAGTGAAAGTGCAATAAATTGTCATTCAAAGAAAGTCCTCCAAATCTTTAAGTAAAGTGCTGGCGATTATAATTGGTCTTCCTGGTGTCACACACGTGGCCCCCCAGGGCAGTGCACACTCACCGCAAACAGATCTTAGTTGCACTTTGTGGTCAATCTGAGGCAGATATTGGGACAAATCCTCCTTAATATTCCCTATGGATGTTTTCGGAATGTTGTTTCCCATATATTAAAAAAGGCAAGAGGAATTCCTCATGGTGAAATACCTGTTTATACCTTTAGGACATAGACGTCTGTATTGTGGCAGCTTTATTTCCCATATTTCTAATTTATTATCTATAAGCGCAGATTAAAATTTTATGATATCCTCCTAAGACTGTGGCTGACTACTCTCGCCAGTTAGACTGAGCAACCCTGCACGATACACCACTTCTGGCTATAGCAATGTCAAGGCTTGCCGTACATGCCTATGTCACCTGAGCTTCCCTTTCCCCTGGCCCTGACAATAATTGACCATTGCCCCAAGGCTACATGCTGTAGCATTTAGTAGGATATTTAAGTGGGAAGAATCTAAAACTCCATCCCATCATCAGCAGACAGGGACTGATTTGATTCCTTGGGATTCACTGCTCATCTCTGGAAGCTTTGTGCCTCTCCCTTACAGGAGTCCACTTCATTCTTACCCCTCACATGGACACTAGACCTGAGAAGCATACTGCTCTTTTTTGTATGGCTGCTGTACACTTTGCTTCTGGCTGAACTTCCATCCACCAACCATCACTCTCCTAACTTCTCATTTACAGAATATAACATTTGGACCAGCACATTGGGTACTCTCTTTAACAGGAACAGCATTACTACAAATATGGAAGTCCTTCTCCATGAGATTCTCTTTAAGCATCCCGAGGTACAGGGAGTCCCTGAGGGAACGCAGTCCCCACTTCATGTTCTACTCAGCACAGGGACTACTCTGTTGAGTAATCACGTGGCAGACCTGGGGGTCTCCAGAAAACCAATTTTATTTTAGAGATATTATATATTTCTCGGCATACTGAAAAGCAGAATATGGATTACTATTAGCACAGCACAGAAACTTTCCTAGTTGCAGATAGTCTTTAGTTTTTGTGTTATCACATACAGTGACATCCAAAAGCCATCTAAACACTTACAGTCTTGGCATTAATGGATTCCTAACAAGTAATTTGAAAAATACGGCATAAGTGGGTTATGTAAGCAATAAAAGCATTGCGGCATATAACTGTGCTCTGGTTAACCAGTCTGCTGTGGAGACATTCTTCTCTACAGTGGGAAGCTGTATTTAAAATGAGACCATTTAAAAAAATCTTTAATACAACTACAACTTGAATAGTTATTTCTAGTAACTTATAAAAATAATTCTTGCTAATACAATACAGAGAATTGTCATCTGGTCCTGGGAAATCTGGTAGCAGGCAATCTAAAGAAAAAGATCTGGACCTGCTATGTGTAGTGATTAAAATGGGAGTGTTTATAAATATATAAAATAAATCTATATATTTATGTTTGTTGTGAAAATTGGATCTTCCAGGCAACCTCGGTTCTTTTCCAGAGAGTAGCGTTTAAAGGATCGAAGAAACAGATGAACAGAAACAGTCCGACAGAGTAATAATAAAAATAAAATATCTGGACCTCAGATGACAAACGCTCCATAAGGACCAACTCCACCCAGCATATATTTCCAATGTACGGTATACACTGAGTGGCCAGATTATTATGACCACCTGACGTTTGTAGGCAAATTAGCTATAATTTCGAGGCTGAAGTTGCTAGAGGGCCAGACCATCATAAATAGGGAAGCAGGTTGTTTACCACGACAGTAGAAGTTATTTTTTCTGAAGATTTGGGTAAACACGATTTAACAGCATTTGAACGTGGGATGATTGTTGGAGCTCGGAGCCATGGCGCGAGTATCAGCAAAACAGCAGAATTCGTTAAATGTTTAAGAGCAGCTGTTGTTAAAGTGTTTAAAGACTGGACTGTCGGCCGAAAATCTGGGTCTGAACGTGCGAATTGTGGCCGTCAGCGACTAGTCAATGTTAGGGCAGAACGGAGAGTGGCAAGACTGGTACAAGACAACAGAAGGGTAACAGTGCAGTGTCAGATACCTCCCATCACCTTTCGTGGAGTCATCTCGTGATCCAACGAAGTAATCTCGTGGGGTCGTCTCGTGGCCCAACGAAGTACTGATGGGGTGGTCATAATAATCTGGCCACTCAGTGTATATGCAACTATGTGTCTCTCATCATGTCTCTGATTCCCCCAGCCACTTTAGGCTCTGAATTCATATACAGTTTAGTGCCATTCACTAACACTGAAAGGATTTCTGATTGGCTGGTCTAATTACCCCTTTGATGTTAGTTAACTAAACAGGTTTCTTTTGACAAAATTCCCTACAGCTGTTCCATTGTGTACAATCAACACCCTGAAAACAGTATGGTCAACTGGTCAAAACACTGACACAATAAAAACATAGTTACCATAACTGTGTTAAATAACATCAGCCAAAAGAATTTCCTTCAATACATAGACATACACCCTAAATATACCCCAAATATATATATTTCTATCATAATTTACAACACTGTGTACCCTGCAGCACACACCCAAGCAGCTTCATCAGTTCAAATAAATTATATGAAATTCCCCGACCATAACAAGTCAATATGTTGACTTCTTCCACTGAAAATACTAGTTCCCTGGCTATCATTGCTGGTTAGCTTCATTATCTTCTGACTCTGACCTAAAGCAAATAAACAGATCAAGATGTCTGACGTCACTATTATTTTGCTTGCAACATATTCATTCCAGGTCAGCTGCTCAGAAAGCATTGACATAAGAGAAAACCAGGCAACTAGTATTTGCAATGGTAAGCTTTGCATTTCACCAAGCACATCTTTTTTGACACTCTTGTGGGAAGCCTGGTCATCGTCATCTAGTCACCATGGTGCCATTAAGCTCATTTAAACAAGAGCTAATTGATGCTACATGACTGGAGGTGAGAACTGGGAAACTGCTGGCAGAGATGTTTTGGTGACATCATATGTCTGGTAGGTCGTCTCAGACCCTCACTGGTCATTCTTGTGCTAAACAATGTTTGCTATGGTTCTTTGAGCTGCAATAGCATCTAAAGTGTACGTATAGCTCAAACTATCTTTATTTTTTTGGATAGCATAGGGATGAATAAGGACCACTGTCATGCTTTTATTGCTGTCTGTGTCTTGGCTAGGTAGATCCACCCTTTCCATAACTTAGGCAGAAACCGATGGCAAATCTAACATTTTAGAGTTGTCCCCAGAACAAGTGGTGAGGGTAATTCTTCCAATGTGACAATTTTCAAATAGGGGAAGTCACAGGAGGGTTGATGACATCGATGCTACCTTAATATCCCAGCGCACTGCCACTGAAGAGCTCCAGTCCCTGGCCATACAACAACACCAACATCTTCAAATGATCTCATTCCACATGGACGATCTAGAGGACAGAAGCCGACGAAATAATATCAGGCTTCGTGGTATCCCAGAGGCTACTGGCCCTTCTGAACTAGAACACACAGTGAGAGGCGTCCTGAATTCGTTCCTCGATCGGTCAGCGACGGAAGCCCTGGAGATCGACCGTGTGCATCATATTCCTGGATACCGCAACCCATCCATGACACAGCCACGTGATGTCCTATGTAGGATTCATTTTTTCCGGCAGAAGGAGGATATCATGGCCAAGGCCAGGGAGAAAAAAAAAATCGCTAGATTCCGATGGGGCGGAGATCACAATCTTTCCTGATCTGTCACAGCGCACGCTCGCCAGACGGAGGGCTCTTCGTCCCCTGACCAGAGCACTACGAGATTACAACATCCCTTATCGCTGGGGATATCCCTTTCATCTGCATGTGAGAAAAAATGGCAAAGCAGTCATATTTCGCTCCCCTGTCGACCTGGATGGCTTTACCAAGACCCTTGGGATCTCATCAGTGGAGCTGGAACCTTGGCCAGATCCCCCTACACCCATCCTCACCACTATCCAGGGCCACGGCCGGTGGACGGAGGTGCCCTCACAGAGGAAACGCTGTAAGGAGACCCCCGACGACACACAGCAGTCACAATGAAAGTTTAAGGATACGCCGATTGAAGACTGACCAACAGTCTGTTATTCCCTTTCTCTCCCAGGAACGTTAGCACACCCTTGACAGAAGCCGATCTCTCTTTGCCCCCAATCGCAAGTATTGCTGTTCCATCATAACGGATTCTGCCTATACCAATATTCCTTTCTGTGTATGAGTATGTGCATATGTGTATGTATATGTGTGTGTATGCATAAAGCTGTAGATGTATATGGAGTGGGCTTAATAACATGCAGAAAAGAGAGAGATGTATTTACCTTTGTCAATATACCAAATATCGACATAGATATAGCATATCTAATGTATATATTCATATATACTTGTATAGGATATAGGACTAACTATGCTAGATTAAGATGTTCATATTACTTCTATGTAAGCCTTTGGCTATGGGCCACACCCCTTTCACACTACTGATGAAGTACCCATATGTAATAGCCGTTTTTTTTACAGCTTGTTAAAGTTTGTTGAATGACTTGAATGACTCATAGCAGGGCAGTACAGATGTTTCAGTTAGACAAAAGGGGCCGCAAAGCAAGCTGCTTACTGAGTTGTAAATACAGACACAAAACGACAGTTTAAAAACAATGAACTTAAATAATGATTTACTGTGCCATTTAAACAGCAACATATAGGCTTCAGTGATTGGAAGGTGTTAGCACTGGACTCATCAAAATCGACTTTAGGACTATTGTGTAGGCATAGTGTTAGATTGATGCTGACCATATTTCCAAAGCCCCACAAATAGTACCATATACCAGCGGTGAACAAACAAGGAGGAGGTCAGGGCTGCAAACAGGAATCATCAAAAGCAAGCAGAGGTTGTGGCAAGCAGCAGGCAGTATATGTGGATAAAAAAGTGACACAGCGCTAACGGTGAACAACAAAAAAATATATATATATTTTAAAAATCCAATAATGGTGGTCTAGTGTTGAAAGTGAGTAAAAAACAATAATTGCTAATCTAAATGTACAAATAGATAAATATATATGATCAATATATAACACGTGTAAGAAATGTGTTCAAATACAAAACTTTATAATGAATAAACTATGTTAGCTTCAAGAAGTACCAGCATACCCCATCATAAAGGTTTGGAAGCAATTAATTGGGCATTCAATAAATATGGTGATCTTAAATTAAAACAAAGAAATGTTATCCTAGAATGCCTTGATTTTGCAATGAATAAAAATTTATTTTGGTATCAGGGTAGTTTTTACTTACAAGAGAGGGGGGTAGCAAAGGGAGCAAAATTTGCCCCGAGTATGGCTAAGCTTTATATGGGGAAATGGGAGGAAGAACAGATTTCCATTAACTCTAGAGGGCCGCTAAAACTATGGAAACGTTTTATTGACAATATCATTATTGTTTGGAAAGGGACTCTGCCCTCTTTGGAAAGGTTTTTAAATTCTTTAAATGTTAACGATTATAATTTGGAATTTACATATACTATTAATACGTCCACAATACAGTTCTTGGACCTAGAAATCACCAAGGAGGGGAATGGGTGGTCGACTAAAACGTATTTCAAGCCCACAGATAAGAATGGGTATATCCCAATTCAAAGCTGTCATCATTCCCAATGGTTGAGAGGGATCCCTAAAAGACAGTTTTTGCGCATTAGGCGAAACTGCAATAAACTAGAAGATTTTTATTCACAATCCCAAGCCCTTAGTGATAGATTCTTGGAGAAGGGATACAGGGCAGATGAACTCTATAGGATAAGAGACAAGGTTGTGGATTCAGATAGGAAGTCTTTGCTTAAACAGAGTCTAAAGAAAAAAAGCGAATCCTTTCCCATATCATTTGTTACCAATTACTCAGCTGAACACGGAGAAGTAGAGCATATTATTAGGAAGCATTGGGACATTTTAAAAAGAGACAAGACACTCAGCCCTTTTCTTCCCCATAAACCTAAAGTTATTTATAGGAGGGCACCTACCTTGAGAGACAAACTATCAAAAATTTTTATTGACCCACCGAAACAACCCACCTTTTCTTTGAGGGAGTGGGGGTCTATCCTTGTAAAAGATGCGTGAGCTGTAGGGCTACAGGACTTAGGGGCAAAATTAATTATTTTAAATCCCAAACCAATGGTAAAGAATATAAAATAAAATGTGTTATCTCCTGTAGTAGCCGCTATGTGACGTGCCTTTTAGAGTGTCCATGCGGGCTGCAGTATGTGAGTAGAACCACTAGGGAATTAAAAAAGAGATTAGAAGAACACATTAATAATATAAAAAAAGGTTTCACCAAACATAGTTTATCCAGGCACTTCAAAATTGTTCCTAACCAGGATCCACAAAATGTAAAGATATGTGGCAAAGATAAAATTAGAAATCACTGGAGGGGTTCCAATCTTACTAGAGAGATTTAAAAAAATGAGTCTAAGTGGATTTTCCTTCTTGTCACTATGACTCCCAAGGGATTAAATATATATATCGTTCTCTGATTAGAAATCATTAGTGCTATTTATTTAATATAATTTCTATATTAATTGGTCTCTTCTGGAGTTTTTTAGGAGTTATTTATTCACTAATTGAATTCTTATTTTGTCTAATAACTAAATGGTAAACGAAATAATGATTGGAATAATTGAATATTTTATCATTTGTTTGTTTGCTGTTTCCTATTTCTCCTTTTTCTCTGTTTCTAAATTATTTTGTTATTTACCGCTGAGATTAGTGAATTGGCCTTTTTTGAAGATTCTTAGAGCTTAATATCCTTTTCTTTGTTTATAAATCATTAATGGTATCTATTGATGAGTTTTTTATATTAATTGGTCATTTTATAATTGAGCACACATTTCCTCCAATAAGTGGGGTATTTATAGATTCAATTTATAGATTAAAAAGTCATGTGACGAAACGCGTCAAAGGGGCAGATTTGTTTGACACATGGGATGTTTTAGATGTTTTTTAATATTTGTATCCATTTTTGGATTTGTATCCAAGATTTTTGGATTTGTATCCAAGATTTTTTTAATCTTCTATGTAAGTTGCTATTTTTAATAAATATTACTGCTTGTTGTACTGCACCATGAGGGTTGTCTCCTTTCTTTCAAAAACATTAAAAACGTTTCCGGGATCTTGAGAGGGGGACCGCTGAACCATGTACGGGAGAAGCCGCTACTTGCTCTGAAGGACAGCTGAGAAAAGGAGCGGTGCTGCGGGAGAGAGACATCTCTTTATGAACGGTCTCTGTCGGGGGAGAGCGAGGTCTTCCGTGTGAGGGGATTGTGGACCAGAGAAATATCCATCTGAGGGGCTATATTTACTCACTGCATCTGGTGAGTACTCAATGCTTGGGGGGCTGCTGGATAAAAAGGAAAATAAAATAACTTTTCTTCTTTACTGTTAAAAAGCTTGTTCATTGAACACTTTCACGGTTTCACTGATACTTTTTATTTCACTTCTAGACTGCTATTAACTATCAGTCTACAATTGACATGGAATACATTTTTTGCTTGTTACATTGTGATTCATCCTTTTGGAATTGTTTTTCACAGCCTATAATTACTTCATTTTTTCACTGTCACTTCTTGAAGCTAGCATAGTTTACTCATTATAAAGTTTTGTATTAGAACACATTTATTACACGTGTTATACAGTATATTGATCATATATATTTATTCACCTATTTGTACATTTATATATTGGCAATTATTGTTTTTTTTTCACTTTCAAACGCTAGTCCACCATTATTGGATTTTTTATATATATTTATTTATTTTTTTTCACCTTTAGCGCTGTGTCACTTTATCGATTTTCATGGGATCTTTCCCTTTTTTTCATAGCAGCTTTAGGGTTAATTGCTTGTAGTTCATCTGGGTGAAGTTTCTGGGAAGTGTTATTGGATAGTGGTAATTGCTTGTAGTTGGTTCCAAGAGCGCAGATTTTCATTTTTACAGGCAGTATATGTGGTCAGGGTCCAATCATATAGGAAAATCAGAAGCAGAAACAGACCAGGAGCGGGGTCACAGGAGCAGTCTGAGAGAGGTTTTCACTCCCACATCTTGCTGGAGCTGATCACTTCCTTATGTATGTATGTATGTATGTATGTATGTATGTATGTATGTATGCATGCATGCAGGGCAGCCATCAGGGGGGGTACGGCCGATACTCATGTAAGGGGCCCGGGCAGCCTGGGGGGCCTGCTTAGGTCCCTTACATGACTATTGGCCGACGGTGAAGGGCAAGGAGGCGGAGGCCTGGCCCTAGCAGCGCAGGGCCCCAGCATTGCCGCTCCAGCGGCTTTTAAACAAGCTAGGGCCCCATCAGCGACACTGCTTGTCTGATGTCGGACTGGCCAGAAGTGACGTCACTTCTGGACGGTCCGGCGGCATAAGAGGCCATGTGTGCAGGTAAGAGGAGCGAGGAAGGAAGGAAGGAAAGGAGGGAGGGATGCAGCCCTGACCAGCCCACCTGAGACCCCTTCAGAGCCCACCATAGACAGTCTCAGATGGGCTGTGCAGCATGTATGGTGGGCTCTGCAGGGTCACTCTCAGGTGGGTCCTGTGTCCAGCGCATCACTAAGCCCTGTGACCAGCGCATCACTAAGCCCTGCGCCCAGCGCGTCACTAAGCCCTGCGTCCAGCGGCGCGCGAAGGGGGGGGGCCCGGCCTAAAGCCATGTAAGGGGCCCCAAAATTTCTGATGGGTGCCCTGTATGTATGTATGTATGCCTATTCATTTCAAGACAGTCTATGTCAGGACAAAAAACATATGCAGTACATCTCTGCAATACATGCAAATGTCCAAATGTTTTATCTCTTTGAAGACCCTGCAAATACAGAAAAATGCACAAATGCCCTTAGATTTTAAGTGCTGTTGTGGGCTGATAACACTTGTAATTCTTATGGACTGAGTGTTGTCAGCCCTGGTTTCTCTTGCCCGCCTACTCTCCCATCTCTGCAACATAATGGCTAATCATTCTGTAGTTCCAAGATGAGAACTTGGAGGGCTATCTACTCTCCTTGGGATAAAACAGGAATTGATCCCTGGACACAGAACAGCAAGAATGTCTGTATTTTTTTGCACTTATCAGATATAACAAAATGCTTCCAATTATATATTTAACAGACCAAAAGGGAGCAAAAATGGAAAGTTAATTATTAGGGTTTAAATACACTTTAACATATATTTCTACTTTTGCAGACAAAGTTTGAGAAAACCCTATTATATATTTGTTATAAATTCCCATTCACACATCATACCTAAAAATAATAGTAGCAGGCCTTTGCAAGCTTTTCTTTCATTTTCCAAATCACGGGAAACTCTGTCTGTCCCCATACAAAGACTAACTACACTCTGAGCTTCTTCTTAGCAATGAGATCTGCCAGCAGAGTACAGACAGGGTTAATTATGCTAACATTGATCTCCAAACCCCCCCTGCAATCCAGAGCAAAACTTGGAGAACAACCTTTCTTTCAAAATAGAGCATGTATTGTGCAAGGAGCAATTGTTTTAATAACAAATGTTATGCAATGTGAATGAGAAACATGAAACAAATCATCTACAGGTGACTGTAAATTACCCAAGAAGCAGTAATACCCAAAACCACTGGATGTCATGGGCGGACGCCTGTTGAACACGCAAGGGCAGTTAAAAAAACCCCAATAGATAGTGCCTGTCTGTGGAATACTGGAGATCTAAGTCACTGAGTACCAGGTGAGGCTGCAACAGGATTTGGATAAGCAAAAGGAGCCATGAGACTGTATCAGGTTTGCTTGTTTCTTGTGTGCCCATTGGGGACATTCACCCTCTCTGTCCTAGTGACCATTGTCACTAAGACAGAAAATTATGGGAAATCCAAAACTGTTACAATTTGGAGAGATTTCCATTAACTTCTTTTCGTGCACCCGGGACAGTAATTAAGGGGGGATCTTACAAACAAATGGTGATTTAAATTGCCAAAATAAGTGAGATGGAACGGCTTCAAAAGGAAATAACTAGGACAAAACTGATATAAACTGTGAGAAAGCTTAGCAGGAGGAATGTTAATTAAGGGTTCACTATACCTAATATCTGAAAAGTGAGATATGCGCTGCTAGGAGGTAAATGAGAGGGAGATGGAAACACAGATTTAATTTTATTTTGACTGGGGATTAGTATGATAAAATAAATAATAAAAGCAGCATAATTATATCTATGTATGAAGCCGAATTATAGTTCTTTAGGCTGTTTTGTATCCTATATACAATTATAATTTAATTCATGATGAATGACATAGATAAATCTTTGCAAAGCATCATCCTTCTCTGACATTTTCAGAAATAATGATTCTTGATGTTATCAGAATCACCCTGAAAGAAGCTATCAACTATCCTGTAATGTGTTATATTTTCAATCTATTTAAAGCCCAGCACTGATACATTGTTTTCAATATTCTGATTACATAGGTTCAGTAATGCTGCAGAGTGACTATAAAGTATGCGTTGTAGCTTTTTAAAGACTAATATCGCATACATTACAAACAAAGGTCTATTTTGCTGTTGTCTTTGTAATTTTTATGCTTGATTTCTGCAAAAGAAACAGTAAAGAAGTAAAGTGTAGTGCAGCAATATCAACTGTAAAAAGTAAAAAGAAGAATCTTATCTTTTGACACGGTGATATGTATTATGCATCTGAGATGAGTCTTGAGAGTTTCTATTACAGCGCATAATATAAAATTGTAAGTCCCTATAGATATATAGAATGGTAGTAGAAGATTTGGGGAATAAAGAAGTAATAGCACAATTGGCGCATAAAAAATACAGACTGTTCTATATTCATGCATTGTTTAGATACATCCCAGAGTTTGTCTTCAATGATTCTCTTTTATCCAAGTTATGGTGTAGCTAGCAGTAGTTGATCATATTCTTGCTCTGTAATGTTCAACATTCAGTCCATCTGACTGTGATTAACTAATACTAGCTAGCTACCCTGGAGTTGCAATACTCTTGGGACAGCAATAGATTTGAAAAATTATCAAGACTGATCATATATATTATACTGACTAGACTTGTGCACAGTTGAAAATTTCATTTTGTTTTCATTTTGTTTCTACTTGGATTTTTTCCCCCTGAAATTGGAATCCGTTCGATATTTGAAATTCGATATTGGATTGATCTGTAGTTTTCATTTTTGGAATTTGGATTTTTTTGAATCTATTTGGATGGAGTTAGGTTGTTTTTAAATATGAAAACAAAACAAAAAAAACCAGTGTGCCTTCCCCCACAAATTCATACCAGATCCTTTAGGACTGGTAGGAATTTTAGGGGGGCCCCTGCCAATAAAATGCGTGAGTCCCCCTTAAAACCCATTACCAGACACTTGATCTGAGCAGCAGCCTGGCAGAACAGGAAAGGGGGGGAGGGGGGTGATCGTGCAGCAACCCCCACCTGCACCATACCAGGCTACATGCCCTCAAAACGAATGTTTTTGAACCCGAGTGCCCAAACTGCTACGTAAAATCAATGTGCCAACACTGAGAATAACTTTAGTATTGCTTTGCAGTTTGGGCGCTCGGGGTTTAAAAAATGTTCAACATCATCATCGCCTCAGACAAAATAGGGAAACACACACATTCAAATGTTTATACACTCATTAACCACTTGCTGCCCGAAGCAATTTCTTACAGTTGCGCACACGCATGGATAAAATCAGAATTTTTGGCTAGAAAAAAGCTTCGGACCCCCAAACAATGATATATTTTCTGAAAGCAGAGGCCCTGTAGAATAAAAAGATGCTAGTTGCAATCTTTTATGTTGCACGGTATTCGCGCAAATGTTTATCACATTTGTTTATCACATGTTAAAACAAGTATTTTTAGGATTAAATTTGGTGCACAGAAACAGAATAAAATGGCCGATTTTTTGGTAAAATATAAAAGACGGGGTCACGCCAGGGAAACCGCAAAAACTACAATAACCCAAATTTCCCATAGGCGACACTTTAAATGATTTTACAGATCATCAGTTTAGTGCTGTCAGTGATTGATGGGCCGAGAATTATTGTTCTCACTGCGACGTTCGTGATGATACATAACATGTGTGGTGCAATTTTTGTTTTTGCATGTAGACGCATCCGACGCGTGTTTGCGTTGTATGTGCGTGCACATGGGGAGCGGGGGACTTCTTTAAAAAAAAAATTCGCATTTTTTATTTTTTTATGTTACTTTAATTTTTACAATTTTTTATTTTTACACTCAGCGTTATTGCTATCACATAGGGGGCTAAAAATCCCCCTATGTAATAGCAAATATAATGTGACAGGTCCTCTTTATGGAGACATCAGGGGTCTTTCATACCCCTGTCACCTAGGGACCCCAAAGAAGCTGATGAAGCCGAAATCTGCTTCATCTGCGTTATCCTCTGGCTTTAAGAGCTCGTTCACACCACTTGCAATGCATTCCGGCCCAATTACGGCCGGTGCGCTCTGCATTGCATTGCGGCCGGCTCAATTTTTTGCCGGGTAGGAGGGGGCGTGGCGGGCCATTTTAGTGAATGCTGCCGTAGCCACGCCCTCCACATTGTGCCTGCGGTCCGGTGCAGTCAAAATAGTGCTTGCAGCATTTTGACCGCACCGGAACGCACTGCAGGCACAATGTGCTCTGAAATCCCGTGTGGGCGATTGCATTGCGTCCAGAGGGCATGACTATGGTGCCATTCACTTTAATAGCCCGCCACGCTCCCTCCTGCCCGGAAAAAAGTGAGCCGGCCGTAATGCGATGCAGTGCGTTTCGGCCTAAATCGAAATAAGATGCACTTCAGGGTCCAGTGATCGGAGGAGAGATCCGCAGCTAAAAGCCACTGATCTCTCCTCCGATCTGTCAGGGGAGAACCTCCACACCCAGCCTGGGCTCACACGAGAGACAGATGAGCCCAGGAAGCTGACGGCGGCACCGGCGGCCATGGAGGGGGACACTGCGCCGCACCGTACAAGCGATCCAGCGCCTGTACAGACGCCAGATCGCTTGTATTCAAACAGCAATCGCCAGCTGTTTAACACGGTAGGAGCAGCCATGTTCTTGGTATAACCACTTCCAGCGGATGACGTTGAAGATGGCGGCCATCTTATAAAAGCTAATGTACAGTGGAGACCCCCTGGGGACACCGGAGGTGGGCCCCGGCCTCCTCCGGTGCTGCGGGCGCCTCCCGGCCTGTCACTTGTACGACCAATGCCCATGTAAGGTTCCCGGGCCCCTAAGGCTGGCCGGGCCCCTTACATCAATATCGGCCGTACCCCCCTGGCGGCGGCCCTGACAGTAGTTATCAATGGTTTTACCCAATATTCACACAGCTTTCACAGAAGATTTTTAATTGCATTTTCTGTGAAAGTTGTGTGCATCATTGGTGAATACAATGATAACTAGACCCCTTAATCCAGGATGGACAAATATTTTTTGGGAATTTAGGAGCCAGTTTGTAAAATTAGGAAGCCAGTAGGATTTTTTTAGGCATTTTGCTCCATTGACACCAACTGAAGTAAACTTTAAAGGTTAGACATCAGCTGTAATTTTTAAGGGGAGCATTGGCTACCTTGCTCCTGAGGCATTTGTCCAGCCCTGTCTTAGTCTCTTATGACCATGAAGACTAAAGCTATAGGACAAAGAGGGTTAATTTTGGAGAGTAAGAATTATTATATAAAGAACATGACTTTATCAAGATCCATACATGTATTATGCAAATTATCTCAGTGCTAATGATGTGCACTTAAAGAAAGAAATAGATTTTAACCACTGTTCATTGTTTTGTCAAACAAGAGCTACTTTTCCTTATTAATTCTAAATAGTGAAATCAGTATTTTACTTACCAGGCTAGGGCTAGAAATAATATGCATGAAAGATTTCCTTTAATCAGAATAATTTGTGCATAATATAATTAATTTTTGCTCTGTGAAATTTACAGCAGGAATGTATATGCCCGGAGAACATGGAATTAAATGAACATGTTTTCCTATTGTTAACCCATTCAGCAAGACAAATGCTCCTGTTGTTCCTATGAGATGTGACTTATCACTACTCTTTGATAGCTGTTTTGAACTATGTAAAATTTTATATCAACTGGCTATTAATCAACATAGTGAAATCCATAGTTGCTCCAAAATCAGTTTATTGTATGGTTTGATTTTCTTTTCTACACTGACCGTGGTCAGCTACAAGACGCTGGGCATGGGGGTGATTTGGGAACATATTTTTCTTATTCTCCAACAGAGCTCTGTGGACCAGGCCTGAGGATAGTTTTTGCCTGTAATTCCACCAACTCCTCATAGCTAGTTTGAGGTTCTATGTCACGATTAGCAAAAGAGGAGGAGGAAAAGGATGCATTAGAAGCACTGGCAGACAACTGGATGTTCTATGCCTGGGAGGAAGAAAAAGAGAAATGCTTTGGCAGCCACTTCGGTACCTCCTGTCCCATGAGCCACTGATAAAAAAAACTAACTTTCCAGAGCTTCTCTTTCTGAGATATTCATGTTGGAGGAGACAGAGGTGAAGGAGGAAGGGGAGAAAAACGAAAATGGGGTGGAGGAAGGGCAAGTGGTGAATGAGGAAGCAGAGGAGGAGAAGAGGGTAGAGGAGGAGGTGGAGGAGAGGGAGAAGGAGGAAGAAGTCATATTAGCAAGACTCGCAACTTCACGTGACAACACCTCTATCTCTCTTTTTAGGCGTGCCTGTCATTTTTTGGGGGCAGTCCTTATTTAGGGGAGGCAGCCTATAGCCATAGGTTTCTATGTTTAATTTTTGCTACTGCCCTTCCCCCGGCCGTAGAATTCCCCCCTGATTTCTACATAAGGATAAAACTTGTTTCATCTTATTTTTCTGCCTAACCAAGCCACTGGACAATATTTGTGGCTATTGTCTCTCAGATAATACACTGTAATTTTCATTGCAGCATTAAACCTGCCATGTCTCTATTTGCTGCCTATTCAAGTGCTTGTGTATCCATCCTGGCACTAGCCAATTTCTACAAAACACATACCTAAAGTCTACATTTTTAATATTTTGGGAATAACTGGGGATACAGGGATGGAAGATTGTGTGGGTTTGTGGTTTTGAAGTGTTTTGCGCACTCTGTTTAGAGTGTTTAACTTTTAAGACATTGGAGCATTGTATTAAAAAAAATAAAGCTCATAAATTATACTGTTAAACTGTATTGCCACTGGCCACGTTCTACAAAAGTTGAGGGCTTTAGCTTTATTTTTTAACAGTAAACTCTCCTATAGCTTTTAGATCTGTTGTGGCTTCTACCTTCACCATTCAATTCAGACCTTTCACAGATGAATAACAATGTAGGTGTTGCAGCTAAGAAAGCCTTTTTTCACAGGTTGAAATGAATGTAAATAAATGTAAAAATAAAATCAATTACATATCCAAAATATGTGATGTCAGAATATTGTGTTGCTGATGAAAATTGTACAGTTCTATAACACCACCCCATTAAGACATCTCCCAAGCATGTAATTTAAAGGATTGGTGCTTTTCCAATGTTGACCTCAAAGTTGCATTAAAAAGAACTCTCTCCAAGATGTATGCTGTAAATAAAAGGAATGTTTTCCTTTGTTAAATGCCCCCCAATGCTCAGCTTTGAATGCACTTTCTATGATAATAGCTTTCCTATTAGCCTTCAAAATGGCCAGACATTAGTATCTAGATTGGCCCCCCCCAAAACTCTAATTGGGTTGCTGCTAAGTTCAGGTTTTGCCAATTTCAAGCAGGATTTGATGAACCCTCTGTGTATTGAACCCAGGCAGGTTTGCTCATCTCTAGAGATCTGTTATTCAGCACATGGGGCTGATAATGCTGCTTGGGATTTTAGCGCGGCAAATGGCACTCTGTTGTCAGCTCAAACAAGAAATTAGTAGCACACTGAATTGTAAGTAGATCAGCAAGTATTATTCTATATTTGTAGCATTGTTAATGGGGTAAAACAAAGGAAATGTACGTGCAGGCTTGGCATGACCATTTAAGTGAAATCAACAAAAGTCCAGTACAATCGCTTTCAGGACCGCACAGGGTCCCCTTCATCAGGCTCAGACTGACAATGTCAGTCTGAGCCTGATGAAGGGGACCCTGTGCGGCCCCAAAAGCGCTTGTACTGGAATGACAGTACTTCATTAATGAATTGACTTTTGTTGATTTCACTTAAATGGTGTGCTGGTGACATCCTTTTGAAAACTTGATTTCCTGTAGTGACCCAGCTTGCTTCTGACCCCACCCTTTGCAGACTTGGCTATTTCCTGACCATGGCTCATCTCTGCTGACCTCCTGGTGTGGCCTCAGCTTGCCTCATAAACACGACTCGCCTGACCTCTGTCTGCCTTCATGGTTGAAGACAATTGTCTGTCGCATTCCTTGAAGCAGCCTCTTGTGGGTTTCAGTATTTCTCCACAGTGACTTCTTCTGTGGCCCTGCTGTTTGGTGGTGTTCTGGACAGCCTGCATGAGCACCTTGCAATGAAACCTTCAACTGGAAGCACGTTTCCATGAACTGTACTTTTGGCTTCCGTGCTACTCTGCGTCCTCTTAGCCCCTGTTCTCTACTCCAGGGTTGTTTGGACCAGAGGTGTACGGGAAGCCCTCTTGTCATCACCAGCAACATTATAAAGGGGACCATCGTAAGGCTAATCATACTGGAGTCTGTGCTTTGAATTTAAGTTCAATGTCCTCCAGTACTGTTTGTTTTGCTCCTAATTCAGTCCATGGCGCCATAATTTAAAGATATCGTTTTTTTAAATAAAATCTGTATGCAGGCTCCTCTAGGTAACACCTACATGTGATGCTGAGCCTCCATGATTGATAGAACTGAAATCCAATAATTGAAAGGGGCAGTCCAGGGACAGTAAGGTTGGGAAGGAAAATGCTAGATGATGCTGGACAGCCAGTAAATGTGGCTTGCTCTATCTGACGTGCCAGAATGAAGGTAAGGCCAGAGTTCAGCTTTAAAGATCTAATCCAGGTCTTGTATAGCTGTTATTCCAAGGGCGGTTTGTTTTTGGATTTCTTGGTTGCTTGACATTTCATTGTTATTTATTGATCTGAGCAGGCTAAAACTGTCTACTGTAGCTTTTTTCTGTGAGAGGATTGATTTTAAAACAGTTGTCATGATCTTTATCTTCTTCCTGCTGAGGTTAAAACCTATTTTGAGAAAGTTGTAGAAACCTGATATGTGTGTTTAAAGTTTTCCTTCAGCCAGAAATATACTGTAGCTTCACTGACATAACAAAGGTTGCTAACCAATGTTCCTCCAATTCTCACACCTCAGTTTTCTATTAACAGTTTCTCTTTGATTATTTTTCTCTGCATTCACATTGAACAGTTATGGGCAAGTAGCTGTTTTGTACATCTTAAAGTGAGACTAAACCCAGCAGTTAAAGCTTAAAAATGCATTCAAGTACCTTAACTATTAACAAAAATGTATCTTATTTGTGTGTCACTCAGCTGTAGATCCTCAAATCATCTCTGAATTGGTGCTGACACTGCCCTTCCGTCTGGAGGGTGGCTACTTTTCTTCCCCATGGTCCCTCTGTGTGTTGTAAAGTAGCCACCGCTCCAAGCTCACTCCCATATTGGACTACAATCTCAATACAAATTAGTAAACTGAACATGAGATTGTAGTCCATCACAGGAGTGAGTTTGGAGCAGTGGCTACTTTACAACACACCCAGTGACTATGGGGAACAAAAGTAGCTACCCTTCAGAAGGAAGGACAGTGTCAGCACCAGTTCAGAGACGATTTAAAAGAACTATAGGGTAAGTGTTTTTCCCCATAGTTCTCTTTAGGGTCAATACTGTCGAGATCTACCCAGCTATGAGAGTGACAGCTGGTTCTGCCTATCTAGAGGCAGAGCCGGCGGTGTCCGCCGCCTCCCCCGTCCGTTCCTCCACTCAGCGCCAGAGGATCGGAGAGCGAAGGGGTGAATCCCTGCGGGGGAGCAATGACTGTCAGCCACCGCTCACTGCAGGGAGACGATCGGCGAGTGAGCGGATAGGCGGCATGTTTCTGCTCACTTCCCAATCAATAGAGCTGACCTGTGACAGCTTCTTTGTCACACATTGGCTCTAGCTATGAGGATGAGTGGAAATCACTCACCTCATAGTTCTCCTTTAAGGATCTACAGCCCAGTGATACCCAAATAAGATACATTTTTGTTAATAGTTAAGGTACTTGAATGTATTTTTAGGATTTAACCCCTGAGTTTAGTGTCACTTTAGCTGTTTTTACACTATTCGGTATCTCCTTGTTCCAGTCACACTGATGCCTTTTCATCAATGTCCATGAGAACTTAAAGTGACATTAAACCCTCAGATTTTTTAACATAAAACAATACTGTAATGTGCGCCTTACTGTAATCCATGGTCGTTTCCCTTCTCTTTGCTGCTCTTCCTTTTAAATCTGTATCTGTTCTCATGCTCTGCAGAACTTCTGTTTTGCAGCAGACTGCCTTGTCTCTGGTTAGTCTTCTTTTATTTATTGTATGTACACCCTAAATCTATGTTTTAGTATGTTTGGTATTATGTACACTGTGTACAGTTTTCTAATAGTTTTCTTGTAAATCCTTACCTGGAGATCCAGGTTTCCAGCACTTCCTTTTGTAGGCTAACAATGCTAAACGTTTGCCTCGCAATCAGTATTGTTGGCCTGCAATGCATCTCCTTTATGTCTGATAGGCAGCCCAAGAGCCAACTGAAAGAGTGCACACAGCAGGCTGACAAGGTCAGAGAGATAGCACAGGACACACTACGAGATTCCCCAGATTTAGGGATAATGGACATGGGGACAATTATAAAATAGATAGATTATAGAAAGCTGGACAAAGAGAGCAAAAAAGGAGAAGGAGAAGTGTCAGGCAAGAAAGAGAAGACTCATGTAGATGGTCTGAGGGAATTTAGATAAGGCTGGACATCACATTGGAAAGGAAACCTGTCATGGCCTCCAGGTTGTACGAGTCATTTACATTGGCTGTATATTTCTTATTTATCATTGTGCATATAAACCCTTTTTATAAGAGGGCTTTTTATGCTTTTTATTTATTTATAGTTAGCAAAGGGATTGCATTTAAAGAGGATCTCCAGTATTCCTTTGTGCCTTTGCAGATCTTCCCTAGATGTGAAGGTTGTCCTTCCTGTATTGCAGGCTTTAATAGATCTTGGTGAGTTGTCTGTAAGTATGGGCCGAGTGTTCGATTCGAACATGAGTTTGAATCGAACATCGGCAGTTCGAGCGCTCGCCGAGCGCCGAACTTTATGGGATGTTTGCGGTCTGTTCGACCGCGTACATTCCATAATACAAAATGCCTACTGAAGCTCTGATTGGGCAAAGTCTTGCACCTGACCACAGGTTAGGTGCAAGACTTTGCCCAATCAGGGCTCAGCGGAGGAGGGGCCTGAAGGAGAAAGTTCTCTATCAGGTCCCCCCATGCTGATTGACAGCAGGCGGGTGCAATATCCAGCTTGCTATTGGCTATTGCATTTTACAATATCCAATAGCAGGCTGGGTATGGCTCCCAGCCTGCAGACGAAGTGGAGGCAGGGGGGCGAGGCAGAGGAGCCGCGGCCGGACTGAAGGAGAGAAGCCGACGGACCGCCGGGACAGCGAGCAGACGGACCAGGGGACCAGAGGCCAGGACAGCGAGTGGACGGACCAGGGGACCGGAGGCCGGGACAGCAGCGGAGGTAAGGGGGCCAGTACACTGTATTTATTACATGTAACGGCAACTGTATGGGGGTCGAACATTCAACCCCCATACAGTTGCATTGAGATCGAGTTCGTATTCGAATATTTCGGCCATTCGAATACGAACCGAACAGGGGGGTGTTCGGCTCATCCCTAGTTGTCTGGAGTATAGTTGGCCTGGTGTAAAATTGATTGCTAGAAAAATGCAGCGGCATCTCCAGCGGCAACCCATTAACTAAGCTTTTGGAGGGTATGACTTATACTTTCCAATCTTGATCTAGAAAGGATTGTCCAGAGATCCCAACCTGAAATAAGTCATTTCAGGGAGGTGCCCTTCTCATTTCAGGTAGGTGCCCTCTGTCAACCCCCTGCAGATGGGTGCAACAACAAGGAACAGAGCACCCCCCTGAAATGATGGCAAAGAAGCTAATGCTTCCCTTGCTATCTGCTGTTTTTTTAGTATTCTGCTGCCGTCAGAATAAAAGAAAAAAAAACAGAATTGGAAAGAATAGCTAGATTGCTATTGGCTATTTCAATTTGCAGTAGCCAATAGCAAGCTGACTATTGCACCCACCCTCTGCTGCTGTCAGTCAGCAGAGGAGGACCTGATGGAGAACTTCAGGTCCACTTTTACTGATTGACAGCAGCAGTGGGTGGGTGCAATAGCTAGTCTGCTACTGGCTATTCATACCTATGCCTGTTTTTTTTTTTGGGGGGGGGTTTGACTGACGGCGGCCGGGAGCCCCGATGTCAAGAAAAAGAAAAAAATAGCAGGGAACGGTTTACTCTGCTATATGAGCAGAGTAAACCTTTCCAGGAGAAAATTTTGAATACTTACTGGAATGCATCTGTAGTTATCAGTTTGCTTAGATAAAGGTTATTGGCTTAGAAAAAAAATGTACATTTTTTAAATCATATCTTTATATATTTGAAAAAGTACTGTTACACGTTTAATGGATCTAATGGGTTGCTATGATTCAGTAGGTATTGTCTGCCTCAAAGTGAGAACAAGGTTTAAGCACTGGCACTTTGTTCCTTGTAAATGCCTTTTAAACATGTGGTGTAGACATGGGCAGACATATAGTGTCATCTTGTTCCATTAATGTGTGGCTAATAACTAGGTCTTGGGAGAAACAACAAACTGACACAATTGCCGACATGTGACAAACATTTTTCACAATGCTCCATAAATTGTCTCTTTATAGAGACCCAGGAATCAGTAAAAACCTTTATAACCATAAAATAACTACTCTGTAATTTTCTAACCCATTTGTTGCAGAATGTTTCACTGCCCATTGTGATGCTACAATAAAGATGTCATATAATCTGGTACTTAAATAGATTTTTTCTTAGTATGTAGAGGTTAGTCAAGTTTAATGCATTCTATTTTTATTTTCAACTTTCTATACCTACAGTTTAATATTGTAAGATAGCTTCCAACAGAGGGCAGCACTTGATAGCTTTGATGGTAGGAACAATGGCGGAAGCATGAATCTATTTGGTTCAGTTGCAATATTATGCAGAACACATAGAGCAATATTTAAAGAGACACACACAGAGAAAATAGCAAGTATTATTTGTTGTATTCGGTTCTTTATAGGGATGCTCCGATACCGATACAAGCATCGGTATCAGCGGCGATACTGAGTATTTGCATGAGTACTCGTACTCGTGCAAATACTCCGATACTAAAAACGAGTACCTGTGCCGCATCCGCCATCTTCAAGGACCCGAAACCGCCGCACACAAGACCTCCATAGCGTCTTCAATTAAACAAGATGGCCATGAACTCCTCCTCCAAGTCCTCAGTCATCTGCTCCATTCTGACCTCTTCTCCCGCTGATTGGCCAATTGGATGATTGACGGGCTTCCTCACCAGTCAGGAGTTACTGGTGAGGAAGCCTGTCATCATTCAATCGGCCAATCAGCTGGAGAAGAGGTCAGAATGGAGCAGATGACTAGGCTGTGACACGGAGTGGCTGAAGCAGACGGAGAAGACGACACAGCAGGTTAGTACTGCAGCACCTCATGGGGCTGGGCACAAAAATGCTGTTTAACTGCATATATTATTTTTTTTTAAAAAGACATTAAATAAAGAAAATAACTATGTACATATTGCTAACTAAGGCTTGTATCCCCATAGTGGGGAAAATAGATGAGCACATGTTCAGACTGCAAAACAGTGTATTATTGTATAGTGTGGCACAGCTATATCCAATTCGGCATACCTGGCTTTATATTATAAAGTTCTTATAATATAAAGCCAGGTATGCAGAATTGGATATAGCTGTGCCACACTATACAGTGTTCTGGTCTTGAGTCTGTACACGTGCTCATCTATTTTCCCAACTATGGGGATAGAAGCCTTAGTTAGCAATGGCATGATAAATATTCATTTCATGTTCATTTCATGTTCTTCATAATATTAAGAAACTGACCTAAAATCATGATTTTGTATTGCTTTAGAAAAAATGTGACCTGTCCCTTTAAGAAAAAGTATCTGTAATTGGCATCGGCGAGTACTTGAAAAAAAGTATCGGTACCCGTACTCGGTCTTAAAAAAAGTGGTATCGGAGCATCCCTAGTTCTTTAGAATGAAAAAAATAAAATGATGATGAAGAGGAGGATGATAATAATTACTTGTGTTATAATACCCTAAGACAAGAGATAATTTTTTTAGATCAACAGCATTTGTGTGTGTTATTTCTACACAAGGAGGCACGTGCTAAATGACCTGCTGTTTTCTGGTCAGTATTGATGTTCCCTTAATGGAGCTCCTCTGAAAGTCAACTTTGTAGTTTTAAGGTGGAAGCTTCGATTTTTTTGGTTTATTTTAGGTAGAGTGAGGAACGTATATTTCTGTGTTGTGGTAACACATGGAAAATGCACGTTTTACTACAACACATATTGCGTTGTGGTGTGGCAACCCAATGCACATACACAGTAAGTCAAAATGTGGTACACTGTGTTGCCAAAAGTGCTATATGTGCGCTTTTTCGTATGTGCTTCATAAGCCCATCTAAAATAAATGTGATGTCTTAGTAACACATGACCGCATAAAGAAACTCGCATTGACGTGTGATCCCTTTTGGGCAGATTTCTCTATATGCTGTGTTACTCCTGCTGCCGTAGCAGGATCCTCACCTCTACAGTGGATCTTTACATCAAGTAAAGTAAATAGAAAAGCCAACAAGCAGACTGAGAGCTGCTTGTAATAACTGTGAACTATGAGTGGAACCAGGAGTCCAGGTGACCCTGGAGTTCCAGAAAGACATAAGAAGTTGATAGCTTTTTAAAACATCATTATTATTATTATTACTATTAATAATAATAATATAATACAGGATTTATATAGCGCCAACAGTTTTTGCAGCGCTTTACAATATAAGAAAGACATTACAATCACAATATAATTCAAGACAAGATGGTAAGGAGGGCCCTGTCCGTGAGGGCTTACAATCTAAAAGGGAGGGGCAAGTGATACATGAGGAGGTAGCTGTGTGGGGATGAAATGTTCGAGAACATGATGGTGAGTGGTTAGTCTGAGGTGAGATAGGCTTCCCTGAAGAGATGAGTCTTAAGGGATCACCTAAAGGAAGTCAGAGTAGGAGATAGACAGACAGGTTGGGGTAAAGAGTTCCAGAGGATGGGATAGACTCTAGAGAAGTCCCAGAGACGAGCATGGGAGGAGTTGATGACAGAGCTAGAAAGCAGGAGGTCTTTGGAAGAGTGGAGGGAATGGTTAGGGTGATACTTTGAGACAAGGATTGAGATATAGCCGGGGGCAGAGTTGTGGATGACTTTGTAAGTGGTTGTTAATATTTTGGATTTCATCCTTTGGGTGAGAGGAAGCCAGTGGAGGGATTGGCAGAGGGGGTTGCAGACACTGAGTGGTTGGTTAGGTAGATGAGCGTTGGGATCCTACCTTATATGCAAGCTGGCCACCATACCACTCTATGTGGGATGATTGTGGAATTTTCTAAGTAATATCTGGATTTGTATTTATATATTTATGACTTATGGTTATCAACTTTCTGGCGGCGCATGTAGGTAATATGGGGGCAATCATGTTTTTATGATCTGGAAAATATCCTTTTTACTGTCACTATGTAAAATTATGTAACAATAAACGTATTTATGATTTTACTTGTGCAATGGCTATGACATCTCATTAAACCCCAATTCCCTTTTTGCTGTATATGTATCTCTAGGAGTTGCAATAGTCAAGAAGAGAGATAACAAGTGGGTGGATGAATAGTTTTGCGATTTCATTGGTGAGGAAGGGGTGTATTTTGGAGATGTTACGAAGGTGAAGGCGGCGGGATTTGTATAGTGATTGGATGTGTGGAAGAAAGGCGAGGTCTGAGTCAAGGATGACACCTAGGACCCCTTGGCAATGGGGGGGG
>NW_017306856.1:12735-18342 GCF_000935625.1 Nanorana parkeri | reverse complement strand
GGGCAAGGGGAACCCCGGGCCCCCTGTGGAAAGGGGGGGGGGGGGGGATAGTTGTGTTATCACTCTCAAGGGAAAAGTTGGGTGAAGGTGCACAATGGGGAGGAAATATCATGAGCTCAGTATTTGAAAGGTTGAGTTTTTTTAAGAAGTGTTGTGACATCCAGACAGATATGTCAGTTAGTAGATTAGTGACATGCAAGGACACTGATGGGGAGAGTTGTGGAGTAGAAAGATAGATTTGAGTGTCATCGGCATAGAGATGGTATTGGAAGCCATGTGAGGTTATTAACTGACCAATGGAGGAAGTGTAGATAGAGAAGAGAAGGGGTCCAAGGACAGAGCCTTGGGGGACCACCACAGAAAGAGGAAGAGGAGGGGAGGAGTTAGATCTGTAGGTGACAAAGGAGCGCATGGCTAGGTAGGAGGAGAACCATGAGAGAGCAGAGTCTTGTAGGCCAAGCGAGTGAAGTTTTTTGAGGAGGAGCAGGTGGTCAACAATGTCAAAAGCAGCAGAAAGGTCTAATAGCAAGAGTAAGGAGTAGTGGTCATTGGTTTTAGCAGATAGTAAGTCATTAGTGAGTTTTAGGAGGGCGGTTTCAGTGGAGTGAAGGGGGTGAAAGCCGGACAGTAAGGGATTGAGGAGGTTGTTATCAGCGAGATGGTGGCTCAGGCGGCTGTAGATAAGGTATTCTATGAGTTTGGAGGTGAATGGGAGTAAGGAGATTGGTCTGAGATTGTTGAGGTTGGTAGTGTCCAGTCAGGGTTTTTTGGGTATTGGGATGACCAGTGCATGCTTTAGAGGGGAGGGAAAGATGCCAGTAGAGAGTGAGAGATTGAAAATGTGAGTAAGAGGGTGTAGGATAGAGCAAGAGGGTGACCAAAGTAGTGATGAGGGAACAGGATCCAGGGGGCAAGTGGTGAGGTGGGTGTCAGTGAGAAGCTTTGAACCTTCCTCTGTGGTGACGGGGTCAAAAGAGTAAACTAACAAGTGTGATGATGGGTCTGGGACATTAATAGGAGAAGATGACTGGACAGTGGCGATCTGAACCAAAATTGTATCTATTTTGTTTTTTTAAATGAATGGCAATGTCCTGGGCAGTGAGTGAGTTAGTGGGCGGTGGTGGTGGAGGAAGTAGTAGGGAGTTAAAAGTAGAAAAGAGTTGACGTGGTCTGGATGAAAGTGTTTTAATGAGAGTGACAAAATAAGTCTGTTTGGCAGCACGGATCACTATCATTGTTATACTGGTAGAACTAACATAGAAATTTTGGGCAGACTGTTCATTTATTAAGGTAATAGTGATTTTCAAAAGAAATCTGAAGATCTGATATAATTAGAAAACCCCAAATGCTTTTCCTGGAACCCCACTTGAAAATCTTGTCCTCTCCCAGTTCCTTCTACAATAAGAAATGCCACTTTGATTTTCCCTCTTTAATGCAGAGACAGAGAATAGTAAATGGATGCTTCTGTTTTGCCCACCCTCTGCTCTCGATGTAGATTGAGAATATACTCTACATTCAGGAGGAAGCAAGAGTAGACTCAGACCAGTTATTCACAAGTAGAATTTTGTTAGAAACAATTTGTGCTTTGGAACATTTTTCTAATAGTTGATGGGGTCAAAATGACGATCGTTTTTGACCGTTGTGGTGACAAAAAAAAAAATCAATGGAACAGGATGGAAATTTTTTCTGACACAAACGAAATTCTAACAATGTGGTTTTACTTCTGTAAACTTCATTAATTTCCAAAATGAAATGTCAAAACCAAAGAAAATTTTGAACAACATTCATCAAGTTTCTAATAGCATTATCAAATGTTCTGACGAGACTTTTTGGATGAACGTTCAAACAAAAATCTACAAGTGTATGGCCGGTTTAAGTCATTTGCTGCTTTATTTGCCAGAAGGAAGACAGTAACTATAGTAGTCAATGGCTACCTCCTGTAGGCTACCAGATGCTGGCTTGGTCAAGGTTTTCTCTTATAATCTGATAATTAAGACCAAGTGTATCTTCATAAACCACAATCCAATCTTCATTAGCTAATGTATATATATTTATTAATAATGACATACTTTTTGAAAATGAACTTACATTGATCTTTTCAGCTGACGAAAAAGGTGAAATATATGCTAGCAATACGATAATGGTTTACCAGTGCAGACGTCATGTTGTGATTAGCAGAGATCTCGAAAAATGCATTCAGCGGTGTCTGTGAGCAAAGTGTACATCTGTCTGCCATTTTGCAGTGTTGTCCTTGTGGCTGTAGATCACAAATTTGTCTTTATAAGAAAATCAATTAACAAGACTCATACGCTTGATGCTGACGCAAACAGAAAAAAATTTCATTCACCTAATCCTTTTTCTAGCCTTAACAAACCACATTGGAAGAAACAGATTTTCCTGTGGAATAAAAAACAGGTTTCTTTCCTTGGAGTCTCATATGCTGCAGAGATGATGACGTAAGCAAAAGACAGCAGAGATTCCTGCAGCAATGCACTTACTCCAGGCGCTTTAACGTTATAACACAGAGCCTTGTGTTATGGAGCCGTGTGTAGGCTAAGCCTAGCTTCTACTGCAGCTAAGTATGAATTGTACAACTCAACTAAAGGTCTTTCCAACAGAGATGAAGGGAAAGTCTCATAAGAGAACCCAGGAGAAAATCAATAAATAGATATAAAATCTTCTTCAATCTTAAACTGCAACTCTGTGGAGTCAGAAACATATACTTATAATCAATAAAAAAAGAGGTTCTTCCCAGGTGCCTATAAACGCATTTTTACATGGTTTCCAAGCAATAGTATGAACAGCAATGGCTTCTACAGCCATAGAAGTCTAAGCAACTATGAGGCTTGCAGACTTGGGCACATTGCCAGTGCTCATATGGAGAATATTATAAGAAGGACATGGCTTAGCCAGCATTCACACCTAGACATCAGCATTTTTGCACGAAATTTCAGCTAGAATGTTTTGTGCGTTTTACAAATTTTTATCACACATTAGATGTGCACACAATAATATACGTGTCTTAGCTGGCAGATTGAAAGATAAAAAAGTAAGGCATTTTCCTATTGAAGTCTATGGGACCCAGCGCACTGTAAACTGCCCAAAAGAAAGTCATGTACTTTTTCCAGCGACAGGTGTTTTACATCTTGCGACCAAATGCTCAGGTGTGAACAGGGGGAATGGAAATTAAAATTAAGGACTGCTAGTAGAAACAAACAAATAGAAAATCGCCCAATCTAAGTGTATTCATATTTATTCTTTAAAAGGTTTAAAAGTTAAACTACTCACAAGATAAAAGTCTTTCCAATTGTATGTATAGTTCCTCTCAGTAGGGGCACGTAAGCCCATTTAGCAAGCACTCACCATCCCGTTTGCCGGTTCACCGCCGGTTTAAGGTCCGTGCTTCATGCTTGTCTCAGTTGACGCGTTTCAGGGGCACGCCCCCTTCCTCAGAACCAACCTTAAGCACTGCTAGGTTTGAGTAGTGCTTGCAATTATCTGGCCATAAGATACAGCCTTTGGGTACATTGACTCTTGTGTTTACTTACCTGCATTCCTGTAAGAACAAAGACAGTATTATGACCCATACCTTCCATAATTGCAAGAACTGATGCCAAATCTTGTCTGAAAACAAGCATGTGGATATTTCTAACAGAATATACCAACTGCCAGGTGTCCACTGTGAATGTGTTATTTCAGTACAACAATAATTTAGAATGCATTGTGCAGGGGACTGCTATCTAATAAAGAAGGTCTGTCCAAAACCGATACATCACTTTTAGACAGATGGTGGCAGGTTCAATATCCCATTATTTTCTTAAAGTGTATAGAGTGGAGAGTTAGAATATAATGGGGCAGATAAGTCATACAGGGGTCAGACTATAATGGAGGGTGGAACAGGGCAAGATGTGGGGGACAGAAATGGAAGTGGATAAGGAGATTCCTATGTTGCAAACAAACATTAGAGATGATAGTACTATTTGTACTACAAAAAAGATACAGTTATTACAAGTGAAAAATGTAAAAATGGATTGAAATGTTTGTTCACCAATGCCAGAAGTTTGCAAAACAAAATGGGAGAATTGGAAGCTTTGGTGCATGAGGAGAACTATGATATCATTGTTAGATGACATCATTTTTAGATTGTAAGCCCTCACGGGCAGGGCCCTCCTTACCATCTTGTCTTAAATTGTATTGTGACTGTAATGTCTTCCTTATATTGTAAAGCGCTGTGCAAACTATTGGCGCTATATAAATCCTGTATAATAATAATAATTGGTATTGCTGAATCTTGGCTTTGCTCTGCATATGATTGGGCTGTTAATATTCCAGGCTATGCTCTCTTTTGGAGAGACCGGGTAAAACAGAAAGGTGGCGATGTTTGTCTCTATGTAAGAAGTGATCGAAAAGTGAGTGTGAAAGAGGACTTTGTTGATGGTAAGTGTGATGGTGCTGAGGCATTATGGGTGAAGTTGTATACTGGTATGCATAATGCAAAAGTAATTGTTGGAGTTTGTTACAGGCCCCCCAGTGTTAATGAAGAGATAGAGACTCAGCTCCTTAAAGAGATAGAAAGGGCTGCAAGGGCAGGGACAGTTGTAGTAATGGTAGTTTTTAACTATCTTGACATTGACTGGTGTAATGGCACTCCTGTAACAGTAAAAGGGCGGACACTTATAAACTTATGGCAAGACAATTTTATGGTACAGTTTGTAGAAGCCCAAACTAGAAATCATGCTCTGCTGGATCTGGTAATCTCAAACTATGCAGAGCTTATTACAAATATTCATATAAAAGAACATCTGCGTAGCAGTGACCATAATACGATTTCATTTAACTTAAATTGTAAACAACACACACATACTGGAAAAATAAAAACACTTAAAAGGAGAACTATGAGGTGAGTAAATTACACTCATCTCTATAGTTAGAGCCGACATGTGACTTTGAAACTGTCACACATCGGCTCTATTGAACAGTAAGTGAGCGAAAACATACCGTCGCTCGCTCACTACCCGATCATCTCCCTGCAGAGAGCGGTGACTGTCAGTCACCGCTCTCCACATGGATTCCCCCGCTGACTCGGGTACAGCTGACTCTGCCTTTAGATAGACAGAGCCCTCTATCAATCAGCCAGCTGGGTGGATCTTGACAGTATTGTCAGGATTTGTCCCAGCTGCGGCGCTCTCAGCATATAGGGGGCAATAGCCTGTGGTTTTTTAAGGCTAGAAAAATATGTCCTCCCGTGACCCTAAAGAGAACTATGGGGGAAAAAGGTTACCTCGCAGTTCTCTTTTAGCCTTAGGAGAGCAAAATTTCCCATGCTGAGGGCTGCTCTTCAAGCAGGGGCGTATTTACCGCGAGGCAAACTAGGCGTTTGCCTAGGGCGGCACCCTCCGTCGGGTCGGCTGCTCCGCTGGTGCCGCCGTACGCAAACGCCTAGCGCCGCGGTTCAGAGATAATCAACTGGACACCGCCGCAAGCCGCCCTCCTCGGCCCCGCAAACCGCCGTCCGCGTCCCCGCAAGCCGACGTCCAGGTGTTAGTAGGGTGTTAGTAAGCCGCCGGCCGCGTCCCCGCAAGTCGCCGGCGACTTACGAGCACCCGG
>NW_017306856.1:5837-12595 GCF_000935625.1 Nanorana parkeri | reverse complement strand
ACGCCGCTGTCTTCAAGACAGAATGGGAGGGAATATTGGCATAAAAAAAACACAGAACAGAAATGGGAATGTTTCAAATCAATTGTTCACAAACACACTGCAAGAAATATTCCTGTAAGCAATAAGTTTAAAAGGCTAAAAGTAAAACTCATGTGGCTGACATCCAATGTTAAAGAAGCCATAAAGAATAAGAAAAGGTCATTTAAAAAATATAAACATGAAGGAACACTGTCATACTTTGAAAGTTACAAAGAATATAACAAGATATGTAAAAAGGAAATAAAAACCACAAAGATTCAAAACGAACGACAGGTTGCAAAAGAGTGCAAGATTAACCGCCAAAAATTATTTTAATAAATTAATAGTGAAACGATCAGGTCTGAGCATGTAGGCCCCTTACAAGATAACTCAGAGTTGGTAACTGGGAACAAAGAGAAGGCAAATCTATTAAATACTTTCTTCAGCTCTGTGCACACCAAGGAATAATGTGAAACTCAAGTCCATAATGGAGATGGCGGTGTCACAGCCTCTAATAAATCACAATGGCTCACAATTGATATATGTCCAGAAACAGTTAGACAAAATTAAAAGTGAACAAAGCACCTAAACTGGATGGCTTACACCCACGTGTACTCAAAGAATTGAGCTGTATAATTTCAAAGCCATTATATAATTTTTAGAGACTCTCTAATGACTGGCATGGTACCAATGGATTGGCACAAGGCCAATGTGGTGCTGTGGAGAAAGGAGCACCGAGACAAGCCAGGACATGTCTGCTGTTTCCGTCCATTGTAGCCTCTCCAGAACAAAGGACACTTGAGGGAGGTGGTAGTTAGTTGCTCAGCAACAGCCTGTGTACTCCCCCTCCCCTCTCCTGCGCTGGCTCCTCCCAGGACTTTTGTAAGTGTTGGTGGGAAGGCTGCATGCTCTCTTCCTCGCTGACTGGTGAACTAGAGGCAGGGCTGAGGCCGGTCTCTGTCTGTGGATTCAAAAGGATACGGACCTAACCCTGCCTGTTCTGCTCCACTGCTGCTGGGAGGCCTGCTGGGATCTGTTGTTCTACCCTTACTGAATGTACTCACATGGTGCCTTGTTACCTGTTGGATTACCTCTTGCTGCACCTCTGACCCCTGGACCTACTCCTTCCTTGGCCCGTTGCCTACCTTCTGGGTGGACCCTCCCCGTGGCCAGCAACCCACCAGGACCTAACCCCGGCCTTTGTACCTTACTTTGTATACCTGAATTCCCCAATAAACACCCTGCACGCCAGGTTCCGTGTGATTTGCCTCTGTGTATTCTCTCTGCGCTCCTAGTTCGTCACAGGTGCCTATATTTAAAAAGGGATCAAAGTCTTCACCAAATAATTACAGACCTGTAAGTTTAACTTCAATAGTTGGGAAGATACTCTAAAGTTTAAAAAAGGATCACATGCACAATTTTTTGCTTGAAAATAATATCATAAGCGATAGTCAGCATGGATTCACAAAAGACAGAAGTTGTCAAACAAATCCACTTTCTTTTTACGAGGAAGTGAGTAATAAATTAGACAAAGAATATAGTGTACTAGGACTTTGCAAAAGCTTTTCACACAGTTCCCCACATGCGGCTAATGTAGAAGTTAAGGTCAGTAGGTATAGAGTATTCAATCTGTAATTGGATAGAAACTGGCTTAAAGACTGTATTGATGTGGTGATCAATGATTAATACTCTGAATGGTCTGATGTTGTTAGTGGTGTTTCCCAAGGTTTAGTATTGGGTCCCTTATTGTTTAATCTATTTATAAATGACATGGAGCTGAAGATTAAAAGTACAATTTCTGTGTTTACAAATGACAGTGGTGGAATACAGTCCTTACAAGATGTCTCCAGGATGTCTTACAAGCAGATCTGAATGCACTGTGTGACTGTACATTTATTTGGCAAATTAGGTTTAATGTTGATAAATTTAAAGTTATGCACTTGGGGGACTAAAAACATGCATGCTTCATACACTCTAGGGGGACTATGTTTGGGGGAGTCAATGATGGAGAAAGATCTGGGTGTTCTGGTAGATCATAGACTGAATAATAGCATGCAATGTCAAGCCACAGTTTTCAAAGCAAGCAAAATACTTTCTTGTATTAAAAGGGGTCTAGACATCAGAGATAGAGACATAATCCTGCCCCTGTACAAAGCAATAGTAAGACCTCATTTGGAATATACAGTTTTGGGCACCAGTTCACAAAAAGGATGTTGTAGAACTGGAGAAAGTGCAGAGAAGGGCGATGCATGGAGGAGCTCAGCTATGAGGAAAGATTAACTGACCTGAATTTGAAGAGGCGATTAAGGGAGGACATGATCACCATGTATAAATACATAAATGGCCCATATAGTGAGCTTGGTGCCAAATTATTAACTTTAAGGTCACTGCAAAGGACAAAGGGGCACGTTTTGCATTTGGAGGGAAAGAGATTTAACCTTTGCATATGGAAAGGCTTTTACACATTAGAGCTGTGAAAATGTGGAATAGACTCCCCCCATGAGCTAGTTCTAGCTAGCTCAGGTAACTGTTTAAAAAAAAATCTGGATGCATTCTTCAATGCACAGAATATTACTGGATATTGACTTCTTATAAGTATAATAAGAACCAGAGATTGTTGCTCCAGGGAATATCCGATTGCCTTATGGGAATTTTTTCCTGTGTTGGAGCAAATTGGACCATGCTTTATAGGGTTTTTTTTTGTATTCCTTTGGAAACTGTGTGCATTGTGTTCTGCTTTAGGTTTTTCTTCTCTTTTTTTGTTTCTCTTATCTCTGTAGGTTGAACTTGATGGACTTGTATCCTTTTTCAACCTGGCTAACTATGCAACTATGTATGTGGAGCTAAAACTGTTTTTTTTTTTCATTTTGAATAGTGTATGTCCATTTTTTTTCTGTCCATATCCTATTGGGGAGACTTCCTATAAATTTCCTGTCTCTGAGGTATTAGGAGATCTCTACAAAGTCTCTCTACATGACCCAAAGAGATGCCACCTGAGGCAACACCATCAGGCTGCCTCATTAAAGGGATGGCCCTGCCTGCATGCACACTCCCAGAGTGTGCACACTGCCTTATATTGTCTCATATTGCAAGCCACTCCTCCTCCCCGATGACCTCAAGTGCACATGCACTTCTGCCCTTTGTGCTCAGTATGCACCACCTCCTACCTACCTGGGCGTTCGGGGTTTAAAGTATACCTATAAATCTACAGATGGTAAATATTAATAACTAGGAAGATCTAGGACCAAAACTAGCAGGGACACATTTGTGAAATTCGGACATTGCTTGGAAATCAAGGGCAGCTGATAACATGGTTCTGTAGTCAGCAGTTCTCCTACATAACTACTTGAAGACCAGGGTGTTAAACCACCTTCCTGTCAAGGCCATTTTTCTGTATTCAGCGTTGAGGTATTTTGACTGACATTTATTATGTCATGCAACGCTGTACTGAAATTCATTTTGTGCCATTTTTTTGGGACACATAAAGCTTTCTTTTATTTTTTACTATATAACGAATAAAGTACCCAAAATTTTGAATAAAAACTGTTTTCCCTACATTATGTTGGGGAACAAAAGTAGCCACCCTCCAGAAGGAAGGACAGTGTCAGCACCAATTCAGAGATGATTTGAGGATCTACAGAGGAGTGATACACAAATAACATACATAACTTGTTAATAGAGTAATAGAGTACTTTTTTTTTTTAATTCTTTATTTACTGAATCAGTGTCATATAACATAGTAACCGTGGATACGGTGAGGTTACAGCATACACCGGCACCGCAAAATAAACTTTTGCAAAGCAGACATATTCAGCAAGACTTCTAAGATCAAACCAGTAAACGTGTGTCTTATCTAAATAAAGTAAAATCGTATTCAGCTATACTCCACATAGTTCCATTTCACAATAAAAGAAAGTTCCGTATCTAAATATGGAGATGGAAAGTAACTGTGTCTTGTGGAGAGAGAAGAGGCCATAGAGGAGTGCAGATAGAGAAGAAGAGAGGGGAGTGGGTCCGGACGGGGCCTAACGCACCCTTCAAGGGTCCTGTTCACCGTCCTGGGAGTTCCGGATGGGGAACTGTGCGGAGGATCTATAGTACAACCATGGTCCCCAGGGGGTATTAAATTGGGCTTCGGTGCTTTTCAGTGAGGATGTGAGGTCTTCCAGTAGATAAATATCCTGGACCCTGGAGAGCCACTGCCGGACTGTAGGAGGCTGGGGGTCCGCCACTTCAGGTGTATACAGGCTCTGGCTGCATTCACCAGATGATGGGTTAGTCAGTGTCTGTATTTTGAGGTCGGGCGGTGGGTCAAATGGAGCAGGCATGCCGCAGGGTCACCCCTGAGATCTGCCCCCGTCAGGTGTTCAATTATCTCCAAGGCCCCCTCCCAAAAGGGCTGGATCCCAGGGCAGCTCCAGAAGACATGTAGCATTGTGCCTGAGTCCCTCCCACATCTCCAACATAGATCCGGAATCGAATCATTCATCTTATGGAGCAACCATGGAACCCTATACCAACGTGTCAGGATTTTATATCCTGACTCTTGATATCTATTAGCTATAGATGCCTTGAATGTCATTTCCAGGATAACCTCTCTTTGTCTGTCGGTAAAGCTGCATTGCAACTCTGTTTCCCAGTGTTGTAGGAAATGTAAAGGGGTGTCGTCAGCCGGGTCTTGTAGTAATTTGTAGAGTTGGGACACCGCATGTCTGGCGGGGAGACTACCTGAGCATAACTGTTCGAAAACTGTCAGAGGTCTGTCTAGCTGAGGTGCGTTCGGTACCGCTCTAAGGAAATGGTGCAATGAGAGGGAGCTCCAAACGTCCAGAGGAGGCTCTGTGAGGGATTGCATGGACGCGAGGGACAGCCAGTCTCCAGAATTTCTAAAGTCAAGCAAGCGAAACTTTGAGGCGTTTAGAAGTAAGCGACGCAACCGGCCATTAGTTGATCCCAGGGGGAAGTCGGGGTACCCGAGGACCGGGGTCATGGGAGAGGGCGTCGGAGAAAGTCTAGATGTTCTCATGATTTTACGTGACACTTGCAGGGTAGTAGAAACCAGTGGATGGAGTTTGACCTCTGTGGGCAGAGGGGAGGATAGCCACGGGAGTCCTTCGATCGGGAGGTGGGACACACTCCGTTCCATCGCCACCCACTCCCTGTCCTCCCTCTGGAGGCACCAATCAAGGAGTCTTGACAAGTGTATGGCAGAGTAATAGGTGGAGATGTCCGGCAGTCCCACTCCCCCTCTGTTCCTGGGAAGCGAAAGAATACGTCTGCTGAGCCTAGGTGTCTTACCCGCCCATATGAAAGAAATTATGTCACTGTGTATTGTCCGGAAGAAGTGAGATGGAAGGCTGATGGGGAAGGCCTGCATAAGGTATAAGAGCCGTGGCAGTACATTCATTTTCACCGCTGCACAACGACCGAGCCAGGTTATGTGCAGGGGTTGCCAGGCCTTAAGGTCAATGGCAATCTTCTTCAGAAGGGGGTGGAAGTTGATGGTATATATACTTTCTAAGTCCCTGGGAATAAGCCTGCCCAAGTATTTAATATGGTGTGACTCCCAGTGAAAAGGGAAGTGAGATTTGAGACCGTCAAACGCCCCCGAGGGCATGGTAATATTGAGGGCCGCTGATTTTTGTTCAATACATTTTTAAGATTTAACACCTAAGTTAAGTGCCACTTTAAGACGTCCTTAATGCTCAGTTAGTAGTTATGAATATACAGCTCCAGTGAGCAGTTCTTACATAGAAGAAAAAAAAGAAGGTTTTTTTTGTAACAAGTTTTCCTGCTGTCCTCTACAATTCATTGACAGGAGATGTACAGTAATGGAAGCAGATTGAATGGACATAAACTGATATTCTTTAAGGAAGCCCAGGGGAAATGTGTTGTGCACTGGAACTCTATATATATCCATATATCCATGTGAGTGGGAGGAAACTGGAGAGCTCAGCGTTTTGGAAGGAAAAGTGCATGTAAAGTCTCAGAACATACATGCCCAACAGGAAGATGTGGATAGAAGATATCCTGACTGGTGGGGAGCTGACTGCGGACCATAACAGAAGACAGTTGGCAATTATTAGCGTGTCATAAATCAGATGATCATATTCTGTATAGAGCTTTTTCATTTTGGGGCCAAACTCTGATTTTTCTTTTTTAAAACAGACATATAAGAGGAGATCCCTATATTAAGTTGGTTTTCTTTTTTTTTTTGTACAATTTGTCCAATCTTATTTATCTAAATAAAATGCATTTATATTTTTTTTTATGTAGAAGTGGACCTAGTCCCAGGTATTCTTACCAGTGCTAGCCGATTCATTTGTGAATGTTATAGAACTTACAGTAAATGTTTTCCACCTTCTCTTTTGCCAAGGCCCATTTTGTCATCCATTCTGAAGGACTGTCCAGTTGTGATGTAGCAGTCAGCTATCACTAGTCAGCTCTTCCTCTTCCACCCCCTGATTGTACCACCACTGTAATTCAGTAATCAGATGCAGGTGAACTGCTTAGATTATTTGCTCTTTGCTAAGAGTAAAATCAATAAATAAATACATAAATAAAAACTCAAATGTCTATAGCCTTGCCATAGGGTCCCTTCACTGGTATTTACTGGTGAAATGTGCAGGTTTTCTGAAAAGTTATACTGTATATTGCTATATATTGTGACTTAGCAGAAATGTTGTGATGTGCGGGGTCCCTGTGCCTTTAACCCTTTCGCTGCCAAGCCCTCCGGAACA
>NW_017306856.1:0-1570 GCF_000935625.1 Nanorana parkeri | reverse complement strand
TTTAAAGCTGGTTATAAGTTGATGAGTGCGTTTGCCATTTGCTTTGCTTATCAGAAATGTAAGCCAGCATTTCTCAAACCTTTTTCAGTCACGACACCCTTAAAAAGTATGCAAGATCTTTAGGCACCCCAATCTAAAACCCCACCCCACGGAAAAACACATGAAAAAGTGGTGTTCCATCCTTTGCATCAAAGCTCTCCCTTTAAATCAAGAGCCCCCCCATACATCAAAGCCCCCCTTTCACATAAAAAGAGTCCTCCTTTACATCAGTAGCCCCCTTAGAAGCCCTTTCTTTTAACATTAGAGTCCCCCTCCTTTTACATCAGGAGCCCCCCTTCAGGTCAGGAGCCCCCCATCTCAAATCAGAAACCCCCTTGATATCAGAACCCCATTTTATATCAGAATCCCTCCTTTTACATCAGAGTTCTCCATTCACTTTAGGAGTCCTACCATCACCAAATTTTGAGACACCCTGAGAAGCACAAAGGCTGGCTGAGAATGCCCGCTGTAAGCAACTGAACCCTCAAAGAGACCCATATCTGCTACTGTTGGAAACACAGCTACACTGATTTAATGTAGTTTACTGAATTGTGAAAGATAAAAATATAATAACCACATTATTTTGGAAACATACAGGCATACAGTTTATAACGATTTGTATGAATAATTTGCCCAATACTTCCTATAGAAGGTCTACTATACTCATTGAAGCTCACCCACCACACTTATTTGCCTAAGATGAGCAGCAAATAGGAATTTGAAGTCTATAATGCCTTTTTGAAGTCACAGACACTATTGCTCCTGCTGTAAATTTTTGTTATAATTACCACAAACCTGCAGGGTGAATGATCAGTGAATGCGAGTCCATGGAGACGAATGTGTCTACCTTCTTTTTGAAAAAGTCACATGACGAAACGATTCAAAGAGGGTAGATGCTTGTTTTTTTGCACACAAGTGTTTTAAAACTGTTCCTGAGCTGCCTGTGCCGGCCGGACTTTTTATACTGCCTGTGTAAGTTACTACTTTTTAATAAATGTATACATTTTTAATTGCTACACTATGAGGGCTCTCTCCTTTTTTCAGTCCTAAAAAATCGTGGGACCACGGCGAGGAGTTTCGCTAACACTATATCTGAGAAGATCCATCTTTGCGCTTCTGGGACACCGTTAGCGCTGCAAGGGAGAAGATAAAACACTTACCCTGCTGGGCCTCAGAGTGGAAACAACCGGGTCCAAAATAAAAAGCGTGATTGTAAGCCCAAGTGCCACTAACCAAAAGCCTTCTACCAACTCCATTTGGTGAGTACCCACCCAAGAGGGGCTGTCGGACTACCGTTGAAATATACTATCAACATTTTTTTCCCTGTACACGTTTTCTATGGCTTTTTTTATCTCTCACTGAACACTGCACATTGATGTTTTCATTAAATTTTTTTGTGTGGATTGTTCACATATTGTTAATAGACCTTTCAACAGGTCATCATGTTTTTCTAAACTTTTTTTTTGGATTATTTAATGTAATATTTTATCACATTTGATTCACATCTGTTACTATCACTAGGTAATAGATT
>NW_017306855.1:1021516-1022556 GCF_000935625.1 Nanorana parkeri | reverse complement strand
AAAATACTGGTAATTTTCTAAAAATACAACATCCAAGAATCACAACAATTTATGCCCTTCCCAAAATCCACAAAAATACAATTCACCCACCGGGTCGCCCAATAATTTCCAGCTGTGGAGCCTTGACAGAAAACGCTAGCATCTATGTGGACCACTTTTTACGTCCGCATGTTGAATCTCTTAAATCTTATGTAAGAGACACCCCCCATTAGATCAAAGATCTGGAGGTTCCAGCGGAAACATTACTGGTCGGCTTAGACGTCGAAGCCCTCTATTCTTCCATACCCCACAGCAAAGGGATCAAAGCTATAGAAAAAGTTCTAGCATCTCTAGGAACATTTGAACTTGATCATAACATATTTATAGTCCGACTTTTAGAGTTCATTCTGACTCACAACACTTTTTCGTTCAACAGCCACCTTTACCTCCAGGTACAGGGCACGGCTATGGGAACACGTTGTGCTCCCTCTTATGCCAACCTGTACCTGGGGGCATGGGAAGACAATATCTGGTCCAGAGACGACTTGTCCATGTACCTGTGCCATGTTCTTTCCTGGCACAGGTACATAGACGATATTCTGATTCTCTGGACCGGAGGGAAAACCCTTTTAGAGGACTTTGTGGAAATTCTTAACTTTAACGATTTCAATCTAAGATTCACCCTGACTATGGATGAATTTGAGTTACCGTTTCTAGATATTTCCATCTGCAAAAGCAAAACTAATACTTTGTACACTAAACTATATAGAAAGAAGACTGCTGGGAACTCCGTATTAGAAGCAAGCAGCGCTCACCCACAATCCTTAAAAAATAGTATCCCATATGGACAGTATTTAAGAATAAGACGTAATTGCACCCTAGATAAAGACTTTGAATTTGAGGCTAAAAATCTAAGATACAGGTTACAACAGAGGGGTTACTCGGACAAAATTCTACAAAGGGCTTATAATAAAACTAAGGCCAATTATAGACCTACCTGGGTTCATAAAATAGAAAAAGGAAAAAAATACTACATTTAATGATACACTCAGACTAATATT